>NC_056728.1:1185119812-1185142312 GCF_019279795.1 Protopterus annectens
TAAAGCCATACAGAAAAGTGGTGCAAAGGCCAAATAATACGGGTAATTTTTAAACATTGCTCTTATAAACATAGAAAGTTGATAGCATAATAGGTTGTGCATTAGCATGAATTTTATGAAGGGTATGAGGTCTGAAAATACAATATTTGTCATTATTGTCTAACTTCAGTCTTTAAGGATTTGCCACTAATTTGCCAGAAATCCACCAAGATATGAAAAACAGACCAAAAATATGTGGCAAACATCAGGACATTCTGCTGAAATCTATACAGGTGAGAGGTATGGCCACAACCTGTCCCACCCTGCAGGTTGCAATCCATATTTGGCCAGGTGTGACCTGTGAAAAGAGCTCAAACAATGCAAAGAAGAGTGTAGGACAACAAACATTTCCTAAAGTTGTGTAATAGTTGCATAAAGCAGTTATTGTACATCAGAAACACCTTAATGTTATGAGAAATAGCATAAGCTATGGAAATGTGACAAAATAAGCTGTCATATTGGAAGACCAAGAGAAGTCTTGTACGTTGCACTTGCCATGGATATCGTTTATCATGCCAACTCTCACAGTACTATAAGAAGTATCCCACATTGCACATTTCATAAGGTGGCAGTCCTATTATGTGTTGCCTGTTTGTGCAATATGCAGACATGTGGAGGCCCTGTGAGTAGCTGCTTCCCCCAATGACCCACATGTATATAGGCATGAATACTTATTGCTACCACCCATTTTGGGAGTTACTGCCTAAGGCTGCAGTGACTGTAAGTTGTGTGCTGGCTGTCATTAACCCAACAACTGATGTTAACACATTGCAACAAGGTCTTACATCGAGTATGGCATGGTGGGAAGGTCCTGGCCACAAGTTGAATGCAGAAAACAGCACCACCATACCATATGGCAAGGACATGGTCCCACTATTTCCCACATCAACAATAACCCCTTAAACACACAACCTGTGTTAACAGACCTGGATACTTAGGCTGATAACACTATTGCATTTAGCCATCAAGCAGCGGCAGTGGTCAGAAAAGCCTTGTATGTGGTTCACCACATAGGTAAAGGGAGTGCATCCAGAAAAAAAGTGGATATTCCCTCTGTATTATCAGTACATATCATTGCCCATTTGGTATGTACCTATCCAGACATCTGCAGCAACTGGAAAGGACATAGTAATATATACAAAGGTAATCTATGGCTTCCAACACCTCTTCCATGCAGACAGCCTTGAATCGTAGTGCCCCACTCAGTATTGGACAGATTGTCCACAAGTGGGCTGTGGCACACCTAGATGGCAATGTTATGCTCAGCCTATCAACAGCTGGCCCATATATGCGAATCTAAGTCTTCATACATTACCAGCATGACAGGCCTGAATCTGATATGCAACATCAAGAAAACCTGCTGGAAAGACAGGTTTGTCCCCCAGAGGCTGCTCTGTCTCAGGAATTCACTTCCCAGACATGTCAGAGTACCCTGCTGACTCTTATCAAGTGCAGCTATGATGAGTGGATGGAAAACCACAAATCTGTCCCAGGGATCGCACCTGTTTCCATCAATGACGGGGGCAACAGGTGCTGATCAAGGATTCTGTCGGGGATAAAGTAATGGTTAGGTTTGTAAGGAACCCAAGGCCATTACCCTATTAACCATCTATGATCCTGTGAACCTGTGATCCTTCAGAAATGCCAGGTGACATGTATCAGGAGTAGCATGCTGTATCAAGGGGTATGCATGTGAGATTATGCTGTCTGCCCCCATTGTCCCTTACACACTGTTCTACACATATGCACATAGGTAACCATGCACATATACAGCCATACCTTGGTGATGTCACATTTCTGCTTTGCCACTCTGCCATCCTGAGCTGCTGTTTTGGCAGCAGGTCTCCATGGCATAGACATGCAGACACCTGGAACAGAAACAGAATTTGGTCTGGGAGACAACAGTCAGTCAGCAATACTAACAGCAATACAGCATCATGGCACAAATGTACATACACTTCGATGTATACGCATGACAATTGCCAGCAGACAGCACCTTACAGGGCATAAAAATACTGCACTACAAACTGCCATTAAGTGTACTATATTCACCATGTGCATCAGACACATATTAACATGTCCCTGCATCAATGGTATGGATGACAGGGATGTGTCACAGGTATCATCACATGCACAGAGTGTGGGGGGGTTTGCCAAAGGCCTAGGCTGTGCGACACAGTTGACATTGTCTGTGTGTGTCTGGAGGGGTGATGGTCAGCTGGGCCATGGAAAGGACCTGTGTGTGTCTAGTGGTGACCTGCATGTGATAGTGATGTGTGTGTGTGTGAGCATGTACACAGTCAAGCTGTGTGCCAGCCCTACACAAGAGTATGTTGGCCAGCTGTGGACCGTACATGACAGAATGTACAGTTCAACATCTCCAGCCACAAACATGGGATCTGGCTCCACCAGTAGTGGCACTAGCACCACCATGCCCAGACCCAGATGTGGTACTACTTACTGATGGTAACCGGTGTCTGCTGGCTCTGTGTCCCTCATGGGACCACCCAGGACTACATGCCCATGGCTTGCCATGTTGTGGTGTGAACAGTGCCCTCCCTTCAGTAGTGCTGATGGTACTGCCACTACGGGAGTGTGATTGTGCATGGCCACATGGGCTCTAAGCTGATGTTGTTGCCGACCTACGTCCATGTGTCCAATACCCTATTCCTACCACATTTTCAAGCACAGACATTGCCTTATTAAGCACTGACAGTGACTCACCCCACCGTCTAGCCACTAGATCAGCAAAATGATGTAAGGCATCACCAATGCCATGAATGGAGTCATACATGCCAGACAGTGTGGCATACACAACCCTGAGCATCTATCTGGTGTAGCATTCACAATATGCCTATACGTCCATGATGGACCGAAACATGCATTGGGTGACACATGCTGTGACACCTCTGACAGGTGCTGGATGGGCAGCAGTCCTCCTTCAAGCACCCCTGTCAATCTGCCTGTGTAGACCTCACCAACTCTCTGGCTATGGCAAGTGTCTACAGTCACAGATGCCATAGTTGCCACACTCTCCAGTTTGATGCCACCATCCTCTGACTGTCCAATATTTGTGGCTGCTGGGGACTCAGTATGTGTGCGCATACTGACAGTGTGTGAGGACAGTGGGGGAGGATGTGGGATGTCAACCAATGGGACAGATTCAGCCCCCAACAACTCCAGCTGTGCCTCACTAGGGCCACCATCATCATCAGAGTCTGATGAGATACTGACATCAGGTTGTGAGGGGGTCACACTCATACCCCCATGGTCACCTGTGAGGGGAAGACAACATGACTACATTACTTCCTGTACTATAATGTCTGCTGATCCACCCCCCCAACACACACACACACACACACACACACACACACACACACACACACACACACACACACACGCACACACACACACACACACACACAGGTGAGGTGCCACAAATGCATTAGACAGACCACATCTTATGACTGATGCCATGCACAACACACAAGCAGACCACAACAGACACACACAACCCAGGCCCTTAACAACATGCAGTGCAGCTACGTACAGTTAATGTTGCTAGTACTATACACTTTTGAGATAAGTAACATGTCAGTGTATGTGACAGACCTTCACCTACAACACAGTGCACCCATTTCCACAATATTAGTACACCCCTTTAAGGCAGAGTGCCTACACCTTCACAAAAATACATGCTAATATGTTACAGCTTGTGCAAATATACTTCTGTGATTACCTATGTAATGCACTGCAGTGCACCCCTCCACAAGTGAAAGTGCACGTATTGCAATATGACTAAGCTTAATGGTTGTGTCCATGGCAAACTGGCAGCCCTTAAAATGCCTAGGGTACAGAAGAGCCATAACAAAACAGTTCCACACTCCCCCGTAACAGGATGATGGACCCCAGCCACACCAGAGGTACATATGGATTTGTGGGGGAGACGTATTGTCAACAAACACAAATGTGGCATTGGAACAGGATAATATATGCATATATCAACATGTACAGTACAAACTGTGATACTATCCACATTGCCAACATTCGCAATATGTCCACACATGTATGCATTACAACACCCCCCACAAATGCAGATTGACCTAACATATGTGCACAGGAATGCAGAGGCTGCCACTATGAATTCCACACTATTAACGTGATGACAACTGGAGGCTTACCTGGATGCTCCTCAGCTGTGGAAGCTGTGCCACCCACCTTCATGACATATGGTGTGATTGATTCTTGTGAGCTGGTGGCTGAACCCAAGTTTGCCAGGAACTCCACTGTGGCCGAGAGTGGTTGTTGTGTAGCAGGCCTTCCACTGGTGCCAGCACAGTCCCTGGCCACAGCTGAGGCCCTTTACCATGCATGATGTATTATATTAGTGGCCCAGTGTCAGACCTGCTCATAGCTCCTGTCGTGCTGGCCGACATGATTAACCAATGCCATGTGGTCTGCCCACAGTGCAACATGTTCTTGCTGGTTATGGCAACTGCTTGACAACGGAACCTGGTGATGGAGTCTCAGGGCATCAATTATGGTGTCAGTCTCTGCTTCTGAAAAAAGGTGGATTCCTTTGGTGGCACATCCCTTTTGAAGGACATGAAGAGGGGGACATATCACAGGACTACATACATTGCTCACTATTATGTACACACTCTGAGCATCCACATTTGGCAGCACTATCCACCGCTAACTTCCACATCATCCCTGCTATCTATAACCACAGCATGTATGCGGCTATCAGCAACATAGCAGCAGTACATCATGCATTGCCTTCCTGATCTTAATGTTGCCTGCTACTTGCTGCATGTCCTATAAAATGTTCACATGCATTTTCCTGTTGCACCTATTACTGCTTGTTCACAGCCTGTCTACATTGTATGCAGTGGTGTCAGCCTCCTACTGTTGCAGTAAGCACCTGGACTGTAGGCCCATCCCTTAGGTCTCTCTGGCCTTCCTCCCTCAGATTCTGGAATATGTGTCTGGACAATGTCCTACAGTTTCCCCTGCCAATCCAGTTGATATGGGCATCCTGGCACAGTGTAGCACCTGCCTCATGTACACAGACGGGCAACCATTTACAAATACCACCAAGGAACACACTGTGTGAGAGATGCAATGACATTAGGAACCTACAGTTCATACTGTCTCCCTGTCAACCTGCATATCTGTCCCCAAGCAGGTTGTCGACACAATCAGTACACCTCACACACCACTCATACCTACACAACACACACACACATATATATGCAGAGATCCTCAGCATACACATCCGCAAACAAAGGAGACCTCTGATGCAAAGCCACATGTGAAAGCCACAGCCCTACACAGCACATACCATACATAGCCACACACCTGTGTCCAACAGCCAGGAAGGTGTCACCACATATCAAACATATTACACATAGGAAACTCCATTGTGAGACACACTGATGTGCCTCTCACTAGGCTATATAAGTGGATGGGCACTGTGACTTGTGTTTCAGGTGACAGAATCCACCATATCGCATACTCACTGCTGTCTCTCACCAGCAGGTACTGTCATGAGTCTGTCACAGTCCATGTTTGTGTGCCTGACCTGAGATGTACCTCCCTGGACCATATGCAGTGAGATATGAGTGAGTACGCTAATTATGTGTCCCAGGCAGGTATGACCCTAACCTTATACAGCATTCTGCTGTCACCCAGACTGATGCCACAATACACTCAGGAAATGATTGACCTTAATATGTGGCCTGTTATCTTGTGATATTCCAGGGGGTTCAAGTACCTGAGAACCTGGGATGATATGGTCAACATACCATGATGCTTTGCCAGAGATGGCCTCTATCTGTCTCAACTTGCTTTCACACATCTGTAAATGGTTCTCACCACCCCCATAGTGCCTTCATTAGGGAAGGTGGTGAGGTTATCACTACCAACATACAACTGTCAGCACAGCACACATTGAAGGCCATGCTGCTAAATGCTAGGAGTTTACACATGATTCTGCCCTGAGTGCAAGCATTCTTAACCCTGGGAAATGCTGACATTTGTGCAGTCACAGACACATGGTTCAAAGCTGCAGAGAGCACTCCGGCCTTACCTAGTCAACCATCCTATCGTACAGTCAGACCCCAAAGTGTGGGCGGTAATGCCATGGGACATGGGGCTTCACTATATATGAGACACATGCACACCTCTACACTGTACAGGCAGTAAGATGCACAGGGAACACTGCAGGGGCAGTTCATCATTGACAGCACACCTATTCAAATCATAGCTAGCTACCAGCATCCACATGTGACCAGGAAGCCCATTCTGCCTATATGTATCTCATCAAATGTATTAGGATTTGGGTTTGTACCCTGATCCTGGGTTACTTGAATGACCCAAACATACATTGGAAGATGTACCCGTGCCAGCACACAAATGGTCAGAGAGCCATCAACACTGGAATTAGAAACACCTCAGTGCAGCTAGGGGCTACCCCCACATGAGGTGAAGGTGTGTTGGAGTTGATATTACACAAACTGGCTTACCACTGCAGCATCCTTACAGTGTCATCCTCCATGGAAAAGCAACCATTACGTGGCCATGTTTGCAGTCACCATCTCTCACAATACCCATCTAGTTAGGGTCAGATATACATATACCTCCAGCATGGAATACAGCCTCCTGTGAGGTGGTATACACAGCTTCACAGGCCTCATCCCTTCTGGAGGAACTGGCACCATATCCACACATACACACAAGCACTATATGTGCATTTGTATAGATGCATGGAGTCAGATATACCTGACAGGAATACATGATCCTCTGCAAGGATATGTATACCTGTCTGGTGGACATCTGCAAGAAATAAGTGTCTATAACAGGGATTACATACCGCCATCTGAGAAAAAGTAGGAGCAGGTGCCCATTTTGGAGCAATGTCTACTTAGCATGAACAAGTGAATGGGATCACTCCTGGAAACCTGCACAACAAACACAAAGCCCACATTCTTGACATCCACTACAGACGTCATCTCCCCTTCTGTACATATGTCTGCAACATCAGAGGAAAAACTTGAGACTGCTCACTTGTGGTGGACAAGGACACCACCTATAGTAGTACTGCAGGTCTAGCATACTTGATGCCTGACAGACTCAGTGTAGGCATCACCCCTGTCCCCCCATCAGTACATCAGGATATTTCCAGTACCTGCTTCCTTCTCTGATATGTAGTGAACAAGTCACCACTGCCATGTGAAAGTCATGGTATACAGCTGCGACTGGCAACTATCACATCACAGGATGCATCTTACATGGTCCCAAGCTTGACCTTGCAACACCATAAGGCACTGCATTTAAAGGAGGCCTGACTACTGACTTTGTCCTAGCCATGTGAAGGACATCCACTATCACCCCTTTACACTAAGGTGGGGCGTCCACCAATTTGTCACATTATACACCTATCAGCCTAACTAGGCTGATCTGCAAGGTGATAGCACAATTTATAGTGAACCTCATTAGCAAGGACATTGGTGACTTCCAAACACTCCATCATGCACAGTTAGGCTTCATCAAGGAAGGGATCATGTCTGTTACACTCGGTTGACCTCTTTGACACAGTCACCAAAGCCATGCAGGGGGAATGAGAGTGCACACTGCCTACCTTCACCTGGACAAAGACTTTGACAGTATAACCCACTTGGCCATAACAGATATACGCTCCCAAGTATGCATCGCACCATATGTTACCAGCTGGGTAGCACACTGGTGCGCTGACATGACCCACCTAATCCACATAGGGGAATCCACCTCAAGCAGTTGACCCATAACTAGTAGTACCACGTGACATTCTGTGTTTGGGCATCTATGTGTGATGTACACTTCTGAGGTGCAGGGCACAGACATTGGGCTATGGGCGACCATGTTTGCAGATGACTGCATGCTGTGTGCTGTCACCAGATTCCCTAGTGATGTGGACACCTGCCTAGGAGGGTCTCATGCAGACACATGACAGGTGCCAAACACATGGCCTCAGGCTGCATACCAGGAAATGCAGTGTCAACCCATTTGGGGAGACTGACATCCTTACATATTATCACAGTACGCAATCAGTACTGAGGGAGCTGTGCACACAGGTTGATGGCAACATTGCATTTCACCACCATGTTGATTCCATTGTAAGGTAAGCCTTCTACATGGCCCACCTCATACATAAGAGTATGTCATCCAGGGAGATGAGGTCATAACATCCTTGTATTCCTCCAGTAAGGCTCATTATTGAGTATAATGGCCTGTTCATTATTCACCTCACACAGCACATGCTGCAGTTAAGGATATCACAGAGGTTCCCACCAAGGAATACCAGGGCCTCAAACATCTACCATACACACATAGGCTATAAGCCCATCCCTCTATCCAGTTTTATACATACTCCTCAGAGGTGACCTCTGCCTGGCATACAAGGCAATCATGGATTCCACATTGTTGTGACTGCTGCACAAGTGCAAATGAAGGTCCACTCTATTAACCCCCACACATGCCCTCAACCTGGTGTGTGACATCAACTGGTCTTCTTGGTGGCTCAGATGTGTGTCCCACACACTCACTCTGCTGTGGAATGGACACACTTTCCACATCAGGCAGGGTAGCTATTTACACCTTTGAGTGTGGAACCTGGATATCTGGATGGTTAACAGCACATGCACCCTTGGGATACCACCTGTGTCCCTGTTGGACTGGGGCATCAGGTGCTGCCTTGCATACACATGAGCTAATATCTGAGCTAGGCTTATGAGGGCTCAGGGTCCACAGCATAGTAACCTTGTATGATCCTAGGTATACCAGTTATGGCCTGTGTGCTGTGACAGACTGTGTTGTTATGTGTCCACATCCATCACTGCCATTTACTGTGTTGTGTCCCCTATGGGCAACGTTACATTACCATGTCATACAGCTACCATCTGACAAATACATGACTTGTACTACAAGTGTATGTGGATATTCAAGCAACATGTGTGCTACACAATATCTGAGAGCAGTGCAAATGTGGTATAGGGTTTACTCCTCATAGGTGTCTGACATCTGCAGTACACAAATGTTTGCAGAATGTGTACATGTGCCTGATATATGTGGACACCCTGTCAGACAAAGGTGGATGTCTGGAAACAAGTCAGACCATATGTAATGGTTGTACCCAGACTGTGGGGAATGTGTCACCAGGTATGCTAGCCATAGCTGTTAGGCAATGAGATACAGGTGTAGTGTACACAGTGACCTAGCCAGAGTACATCAGGAATAGTCAGGGACAACTGGACCATGTTTGAAATATGCCTGTATGACATTCACAGACTGAGAGGGGCTCACTGACAGTGTGATGTGATATGTCAGCTGTATCCCAATTAGTTACTATCACTATTGTACAAAAGACAATATAGTAGCATTCGTACGTGAGCTGATCATTGCTGGGGGGCTCAGGGGCCTGAACTGTGATCTATGTCACTGCAGACAGAGCCAAAAGGAAAGACTGCAGGTGCTTGACATTGACTAACAGCAACATGTCATTCCAAGATATGTTGTTGAAATCCACTGTTGGAATTCCTATTTGCCATGACTACATCCCCCCATCTGCATTCCATTACATTAGGAATCCTATGGCCTACCTGATATAGTGGTGTATGCCTTTGTGAGCAGAAATCCAGTGGTTGTTTCCACGGAAAGCACAGTCTGTCTTCATGAAGAAAGTCACAGACCTGTTTACCATAGGCACCAGCTTGCCTTTTGTAGATACTGCTCATGAACAGGTGATTGCCTGTGTACCAATCTGTGACTCACACTTGCTAATAGCACAGAGAACAGCTGGGTTCCATTTTCATAAGCCAATGGCATGGTAACACAGTGTTAGAATTAAGGCCTTCATGTAGGCCTTGGATCTTTCTCTGGCCTGTGAGGAGGACATTATCAAGATGTGGGAGCTACAGCATCACAGAGGGTAGGTAGAAATACTGTCCACTGTCTGGATTGATGTGGTATGTCCACAGTTTTGCATGCTATGTTTGCCCATTGTTAGCAGACTTTCTGATTCTGTGGCAGTTTACACTTTAATAATATGTGTTGGGGTCAATAAGGAGACAGGCAGATGTGAGTGTCATGCATCATTTTTATCTGAATGTGCATGCTGCTGCAGTTGACACTGGTCTATCAGCTGTGTATATTTGTAGGGGGATACTGTGACACATGTCCCTGTCAACTGACTATTTCCCCTCAACCCTTTATGTATGAGTGTTGTATGGATGGCCTTTTCTAGGAGTTTGGGAGGTATGTTATGTCTGTAGCAGGTAGCTGAACATACGGCTGCATGTGTAGCAGGCTGCAACTGCTGCCTTCTGGCCAGAAGTCATTCTGGGGATTGTGAACACATTGGGAGACAGCAAGCTGTATATGTGAGTGAGGGGGCAGTGTCAGCTCTGTTGTGACAGCATAGACAGGGTGAGGGCACCCATAATAGTCCAGATGAGGCATGTGCCTCTCATACATATGTTACATAATAGTGCCATCCAGAGAGTAGTAGGTGGCATTTAGGACATGTATTCATATTTGTGACACGTGTCTCACCCTACAAGGCTTTGACTTGCTACTGTGCATGGCAGTGACTGCAGTAGCTTCAAAGTCCTGCTGGACATTGCAGGGCTCAGTTATTTCTATGGTGTATTGATAAGCATGTAGTTGTCGCAACAGACTAGACTGTGGGCCAGGACTGTGGGTGTCCAGATGTCAAAAAATGCTAGGTATGTCACAGATAAAGCTACTGAGTCATTATTATGGCAGATGTAGTTGCAAGACATATGTGCATGCATACTGTGTGTTAGACAGGATTCGGATGAGCAAGTGTGTTCAGATGGGTATGACATGTGACACTGACCTGCCTGTCCTGATTTTGTAACCTCAATCTGCACTGACTTGCCAGTACTTCAACACACAGAATAGGTTTTATGACAACCATGCCATAAGTAGGCAGCACAACTGTGGATATTCTGCAGCAGTCTGTGCAGTTGTCAGCTGTACCTGATATCGTTGGCCTCCTGTACATCCAGCAACATGTATTTGGCTGTGTAATGGTTTGGTGCCTGCATTTGCAGACAGTCAAGATAGACAAAAGACAGCAGAATGGGGCGGTGTATGAAACATGAGGGAGGTACACAGCTTTGACGGGGAGGGTGTTTGGGAATCAGAGGAGCAAGTGCCCAAGTGCCCCCAGATGGCAACTGTGAGACTGAGCTCCCCACTCATGGGGAGTCACCACTGCTCCTACATGGCCCTGAAAGTGACTGTGTTGGGGGCTGGGCACTGGGTCCAGCCTGCCCCTCCAGGTGCACCAGTGTGCCCTTGATCTGGCACAGTCAGTCATCCAAATCATGCTTGATAACCCTGCGCACCCACCTGAATTCGGGTGACCACATCATCTCCATGCCTTGCAAGGGGGGGGGTGACCCCATCCCCTGAGGCAGTTCCATCTGCGGGTGGTTCAGAACCAGCAGAGGAGGCAGCTCCAGGTTGGGTCCCAGCGCCACGGCCGGATGAGGTGGGATAGGCGGATCCACTGGAACCGGCCTACCCAGTCATGCTATGGCATTGAGGTTTGTCAAAGTGTATTAGTTAGTCATGAACAGAACATTTCAACATTAGTTATAACAGCATGCATGGGTGTTCCAATTAACCCAGAACAATAGAAGTGCATACCATACAGAACACAGGCATAAATGGTGTAACAGCCATTATTATAACAACATGCCGGTAACAGTTACGGCAAAATGCCAGCACCATTGGTATTTCATTAAGTTATGTTAGTATGCAACCATTGTAATATATAACCAATGATACAACACAAGGCCCAACATTAGGTTTTGAGAGCAACATATGTGAAAATGGAACCATACCCATAACATAAGAATAATAATTTTGGTGCAGATAGGGGTGGGGGGAGAGAAAGACATTCCATTACCAACTGCATAGGTTATATTTTTCACAACAGTACTGTCCAATACTCTACAGGTCTGCCCTTACTTAATGTCTACAAGTGCCATATAGCTTCTGTAGCATATACATACCTCTCAAACTATCCAGATGGGATGGTATTGTCCAAGCTGTAACACCTACAGGTGCAAAACTACAGGGGACTATTACATGTCAGGGGAACATATATGACTACCAAGGTGTACTCTGCAATGATGCTGTGTGAGGCTGCTATTGGCATATTTCATCTGGGTTTATATCTGTTTCCAATGTCTTTGGCAGCAGTGATCACTATCTTTGCCAGCGTGACATCTGAGAGACAATTATCATGCACAGTACAGAGAGTTTACACTTATCCTGCCAACATTGGCAGGCATGGGGTTAGACTTTCAGCAGACATATACAGATGCACCAGGCATACAGCTGTACCAACAATAGACCACTTAATTTGTCTTATTAACTTGCAATAGTACTGTACATCATGTCATTTTATTTAATGGCTGGACACAGACATTAATATACCCTTCATACAGCTACTACAGACATTTATTTACCTGTACATCCTGTGGGGAGAATATCTGTTAACAATACATAACTGTTTCTATAAATAGTCAGTACTACTTGTCTGTTACTATAAACATATCTTAGTACCTGTCCCTGGATTGAAACCCTGGTCTGTGTGTTGCAAAATGAACAACATATATAGTGCTTATCACACTGAGCCACTGCGGTGTGTTGATTGAGTGATATGTAACTAAAGCTCACCTGGTGACAGTGTGACCTGTTAATATAAGTAGAGTGTCACACAAGACTGCAATGACAGCTGAACATACATGCATGAGTTTCATGCATGACAGAGATAGTAGGTGAACTGTGTATTAATACTTGGAATGCAGGTGTACACAATTAACACCTAGTAGATGGGAATATGTGTGATCTGTACCGACCATATCGGGGTGCTGGGTTGCCTACCTGACCCATATACATTTGCATATGGTATATTTGCAGTATACACCTATTACAGTTTCATACTTGGCTGCATCAGCGTACCTACATTCAGGGATGCATATAGCTGAAATGCATAGGTTAACACAAGACAATCCTGGGAGAAACACACTACAATACCTTAGACAGTACTACTCTAGGTTCAGATCTTACTTCCTAACAAATATCATATTGCATTATTTTTTGTAGTACAGCTCCACATCTACACATTAGTGTAGCATTTATTGGCCAACCTTCAGTCAATTCATGGTGTTCTACCCATGTTTAATTAAAAAAAAAACTATATTTGGGTTCTTGAACAACAGCCCAGAATACACACAACAATTGTACAAAAACAGATTTATTGAGCATTAGATGACACAGTGATTGGTATACAGCTGACAATCTTTATTGTTCTACACTTTAAGTAATGCAGACATTGGAAGACATCTGTTATTATACAATCTATGCAGTACTACCTTTATTTCTTCACAATTTTGACTGCAGTTGTACTGTATTTCCTGTAGATTAAGAATGCAGTTAATTTATTCCCTTCACATTTTCAATGGCTGTGCACTTTATTACCAGAACATGTTTTACTAATACAGTATAGACATGTTATTCCCAAACATTATTAATGCAGTATTAACTTTCTTTACATACTGGTAGCATGTTTTATGCTTTCATCTATATTGTGCTGTACCTGGCAATACTCACTTATATCAGTTCAGGTCTATCTACACATTCATTGCAGTACACTCAAAACAGACTATACCTACTGGGAGTTACTACTGTACCCTTCCTTCATTGCATTACTATATATTTCAATATATATCTGTACTCACCACACTCTCTGCACATCCTGGCCTGGTGGCCTGCAAGGGCCTACAGGTTGCGAGCCCTCTCTTCTGCAGCTGTGGGGGAAAAACACACCATTATGGGTACCTGTCTATCAGATATTCATACTAGAATTTGGTAAATCATTGGTTTCTGTACTTACAAACTTCTGGTGCATTGCAGTCCCGAGCTTCTTGGATCCATTGGACCAAGAGCTCCCCTTCCTTTGCTTCAGGTCATCATAATGATGACACACCTGCTTACCAATGCGGGGGATTCAAGTTGCAGTGGTGAGGTCACGTACCAGCTGGTCCCAGGCCTCTGACTTGTATTCAGAGCCCTGGTCCTGGCCCTGCAGCAGCAGGTTATAATGGTCTTTAATAAGGAGTGGGTTAAAAATGCTAACTTATATCCAACTCTCCCACAAAAATGGTATGAAATGAATCTACAGCTTGGTCTGAATTATATGACCTTAATGAATGATTTTATTCTAAACATTGAGTCTGACTTGTGCAAAGAAATAAATGAGTTGGAAGCAAAAATTTCATCTGCATTATTTGCTAAGTTCATCCCTGAATATGATAAATTACTTGATAAGTTATCTAACCTTGATGAGAACTTAGAAAAAGCAACAAAAACACAAGCTGAATCGAGATATTAATGATTATAATAGTGGCCATATTTTTTCTTGGCCAAAATTTAAACTGTCTATTGAACCCAAGGACAGAAACATAGCTGCTTCATCAAAGAGAACAACTACTGCATTGGATACACTCGATGAGATCACTTTCCCTTTAATCAACAATAAAGAGCATGTTCCTTTAATTAACAGCACCACTGCTTCACAGATTGTCAACGACAATGGATTATCCAATGAGGTGACAGCTTCAACATCATCTACATCATCCATGATGCATACACAACCGTTAAGAAGCTCTATGGCTTCTGAAACAGGTTTTCAACATGGCAAAGTATCCGTGTGACTAAAATTACCAGAGGAGTTAGCAATGAGGAAGTGGGAATGCTCCAGAGGGCACTCGCTACAGAGAAAATGGGGGGAGGAGTATGAGCATCTCCAATTCGAACTAACAAAATTAAATGAAGGCACTGTAAGCCAGCTAAATGTTGTTTACTTATCTGGGCTAGAATTAACTCCAGGAGACTTATCTTTGTT
The DNA here is from genome assembly GCF_019279795.1 of Protopterus annectens. Lineage (NCBI taxonomy): Eukaryota > Metazoa > Chordata > Ceratodontiformes > Protopteridae > Protopterus > Protopterus annectens. Next base: position 1,185,134,835 of record NC_056728.1, read on the forward strand.
TAATAAAGGGCTCAAATTTATTCCTGCAATGGTAAAAGGTCTAAGCAATCCCCGATAGATTTAAAACTTTTTATGTGAAGCTTGGACTTAAAATTGATTTTTAAGCAAAATGTGTCTTTAAATGATGATTCTTTTAAACGTAGAAGTGCATTTATACCTAACAGTCACCCTGTTATTCTTGCCTTCTATAACTTATGTGAATTACAAATTAGAAAATTGTATGAAAGTGGCCGTTTCACAAAGCTTTTCAATTTAACATCAGTTGAACATGATGCAATAGATAGTTTATGGAAAAATCAAGAAATCATCATTAAAGAAGCTGACAAAGGAGGGTACTATTGTTATAAAGGACACAATTAATTATATTGAAAAGATGAATAGGCTTCTATCTGATATTAGTGCTTTTAGAATTGTTAATAGTAGTGTTGTGAATGACTGTATCTCGTATTAATATTGCAATTTTTTATCTACAGGCAATGAATGACATAAATATTGACTTGTTTAATTTTTTTACTGTCTCTGCTTCTAAAATTCCCATTTTATATTGTCTTCCAAAAGTCCACAAAAATGTGGATGATCCCCCCCCCCCCATGAGACCTATTATCTCAGGGCAGGGTTAGATAACTGAGCCACTGTCCATATACTTACAACATAAGTTATCAGTATACTTGAAATATGTGCATAGTTATATAAAAGACACAGTTGATTTTCTATCATGTTTGACAGATTTGTTTACTAGGAATCAATACACTGAGTTTTGGATGGTAGTGCTAGATATTCAGTCATTATTTACAGTTATACCTCATAAATATGTTATCGATGCAATAAAGGAATTATTAGTTAGACATGGTGATAATTCTGGTAGATAAATCGAAACAACTTTTAAGCTATTAGAATTTGTTTTAAAGAACAATTACTTTGTGTTTAATACCAACATTTTTCATCAAATTCGGGAGTGGCAATGGGCACACCCATTGCAAACACTTATGCCAACCTAGTGTTGGATAAATGGGAGTGTGAATTTATATATGATGGACTTATCCACTACTCAAAGTATTTATCATGTTTTAAATGTTTTGTTGATGCCATTTTCTTTCTATGGCATGGTACAATGACTAAATTAGATTCTTTTTTTGAATATTTAAACACTAGCACTAGTTTTTTGAAGTTCACAATGGCTTGCTCTACTTCGAATATCAGCTTTTTTGATGTTACCATTAAATATAATGGTACCAAAATCGAGACTATTGTTTTTAAAAAACTTGTACATAGAAATAAATTTCTGCATCGCACTAGTATGCATGCTCGCATGTATTTAGAGGTATCACTAGGGGAAATTTTTTAAGAATAAGCAGATTGCATACATCTACATCTTCATATTTACAACAAGCCAGTGAGCTAAAAAATGATTTTGTAGAAAGTGGTTATGATGCAGCACTTCTAGCTGGGGAGATTAACGATATATTACAGTTAAGAACATTTACAGCTAGACCTTATTTCCATATAGGAAACATTGAAAAAACAAACGACATACAAATATCTAATAGGAGTGAAGATAAAATACTTTATGTTACAACTTTCAATAAAAACACATCTGATATAAGAAAAATTATTAGCAATAATTGACGCATTCTAACATCTTTTCCAGAGCTACACTCCATTATTAGTTAAACACCTACTTTTTCAAATAGAAATTCAGCTAGCTTGAAACAAAAACAATGCTATAAATATATGTGTATTAAAGAAAAATGTAATGTTACTATGACTCAGACTGTACTTTGCCATAATTGTTGTGACATCATAAATAAAAATAATATTTTGTCCATCCAATAAGTAGAAAGGTATACAAGTTTAATTGTTTTTCTACATGTAATAGCACACATATAGTCTGTCTTGCCACTTGTAAATTATGTACATCTTTTTATATAGGCAAGTCCACTAGATGCCTTAGAGATACAATCACTAAACATAGGTCAGACACACGAAGAAAGATTACTACTAATTCATTAGCCAAACATACAAATGAGTTTGGCAATGATCATATATTTATTTTCATGGTGATAGACAAGATGATTGTAAGCATAAGAAAAGGTGATGCTAACAACAAGTTTGAAATTAAAGAATATGAGTGGATTTTAAGAATGAATGCTGATATTTTGCCAGGTATTAATCAAACTGTGTCATTGAAACCCATATTAAAGCACAAACAGATGTGCTTGCAATAACTGTGTTTTACTTTAAGGTTTTAATTGGTTGTTAATTAATTAATCTCTGGGCTGTGTGTGATTAGTATTTAAGTGATCTGTTTTTTCTTCTGTTATACACTGATGAAGGTTTTTTTACCTGAAAGCTTTGTCCTGCAATAAACAGTTTGTTTGTATCAGAGTTATCTAGTTTTTTTTTCTTCTGCTTTGACAAGGAGCCCAACCATGACCCTGGACACCAAAATGCCTCAGCGCTGCGCCCAGAAGTGCGCACCCTCACCAACTCCAGCAATAGCTCCTGCAGTGATCAAACTGCAACAAGTTCTGGCTGTATTCCCACCTGTTTAGCTTAAATAAGGCTGTTTTCTCACCTTTTACCACCATTGGACCATTTTTAAAAATGCTAAGTGAAGCATAGCCCTGCGCAAACCCACTAAGCTTAGCTGAGCAGTGCTTAAATTAGAAAATGCTTTGCAGTGCCCAAACCAGCTAAGTGGATCTGCATGTTGCTAAGTACTGCTAAAACAGGTCCTGTTTAAGCATTGATTGGTTTGGCTTAGCAATGCTTAGCAGAGCTTAGCTACAGGCAAACCAAAGTTTTACATAAATAAAAAAAAAACAATTATTGAAAGTAATTGTGCATTAATGATACTTTATTATTACGTGTATCTATTTTACTTTATATCTCCTAAACATACGCATTTCACTACATTATCTTGGAGTGTAACTTTGATGTATTGGACACTTGTGTGTAACTGGGGCTTTTATAATTGGGTCTCCATCGAATATGAGCTAACCCGGTTGACAAATGTCAATGTATACAAAAAACAAAAAAAAATTAAAACATTTTGCTATCACATGTAAAAAGCTGAGTGGCCTGTATTCAAACCATGCACCTACTACACATGAAGTCATCACTGTAATCCTTCAGCTACCAAGGATATGGTGATTAAAGCTATGCAGTTCTATATAGCTCTCAGTTGCATTTAAGCACTGCGGAGCAGCCCACCATGCAAACCCACTTAGCTATGCTTAAACATGACCTTTTCTAACTAATTAAATGCATTCAGTTTCTATTTTTAGATGTCTGGCACATGTCTATTGCTAAGCACTGCACTGTGCAAATAAAAAATTATTTGAACATGTTTCACTTTATTAAGTGCCATCCGGCACTTTAACAATGGAGGGGATGTGTTACTCATCTGCAGACACTGTAACACACACCCTACATTGATTCTGTAACTGTGTTACACTGCTCTCTCTCAGTAGTGCACATTAATTAATATGCAAGGTGCGCTGCCGAGGGGGAGTTGCAGACATGGGCACAGTACACTCCATGTAGGACTTACATTATATATTATCCAAGGGTAATAATTTCCCCTTTGCCATGGCAGAATAGCACAGTGATTTGACACTTTTTCCTGGTCACTGTAATGTAATTGATCAAAATAGGATATACCTTACACACCTGTAATTACTACTTTATCCATGAATGTAAGATTCTGTCAAATGTTTTTTTTTTTTTTTTTTTTTTTTTTTTTTTTGCTAATCTAATTTCTCAATTTTTTACATTTAGCAACAAATGATCCTTTGTTCCATATGACTTTCTTTGTTACACTCTGTTCTATTGCCATGACTGAATTTTCTTCTAAATAACTATAAACTCTGTTTACATCAATTCCAATATATAGTTCATATATCGTTGGAAGGCAAGTTATTGTGATATAGTTTTTATGATGGCTTACATGTTCACTCCTAAGAAGGAGGAATACCATTTTTTCCAGTTGTTAGCTAGGATGATATCTATTTGGGATGCACACAGAGGTAATTTTTACTCAGGGCTAAATCTTTGGGTAAAGATGTTAATACCTTTAGCCAGAAGTTAGGTACTGCATCTGTGCCTGGGATTTTCCAGTTAAGAGCTTTTCTTAATTTTGTTTCAGTTTCTATGACCATTACCTCATCCCATTTCATATCCTGTACATTTGAACTCTCCAGTGTTTCTTTAAATTTTTCTGTCCATTCAGTATCTTTGTTATGTTCCACAGGGTCTTCATAGTTCTTCCTCTAAAATTTATCTATTTCTTCTTTTTTATGTAGTGTTTCTATTCATTTTGCTTGTTTCCCAATTCTTTATAAATCTTTTTTGGATCATCAATGAATTGCTTATTTTGAACTTTTCCTTCATATTTGTCTGCATATTTCTAAGTTTTTTCTGCCTGTGCTAATATCTTTAGTTTATTTTTTGCAACAGTGTATAATAGATCCTGCTCTGTTCTAATACTGTATGTTGCTTTTATCATGTCTAGGTTTCTAAGTATTTTTATTGATCTGGTCCCTCTTCTATACTATTCTAACAGTGACACTTCTTGTTTTAATTGTTTAATACTTTTCTCTATTAAATACTTCTATGATGACATTTGATTTCTTTCATTCCTTTCCCTTATTGCCCGGTATTTTTGTGGCAATATCTTACCTGTTATTAATTCAGCTGCACAGTAATATATCCTATTTACTTCTGTTATATCACAAGAATTTCTGTTAATAGTCGATTATTGTGTTCATTTGTTTTATTAAACTTCTAACATTTGAGATCTTATTAACTTTCTGTAGTCTATTTCTTCTATAGACCTTAATGCATCTATCCATCTCTTTTAAATCAAGCACCTCTTCCCTTAGATCTTTCTCTTCCAAACTGAGGGCACTTTCTTTATTCTTGGTTTTCTGTGGGCATTCTACAGAAAGTTACAGAACATCTTCCTGTGACACATTCTCTTCAGCTGTCTCCTGCACCATCCATTGCTCTTTCATATGGGAACTCACTGGCCTATCACTCCACAGCATTGACTGCATCAGTGTTGCCACCATTTCCTGTTCCTTCCCTTGCTGTACAACTCCAAGTGAACTTTTGTACTGATTTCCTACTGAAGGCTCCTGAGTATTTTCATTTCTTCTTCATTTGGGGACTCACTGTTCCATCATGTAGTGGTTTAATTTCTCCCTTCATTTGTCACTGGGGGTTGGCTGAAAAGAATCCCTACTGGTCCACTTCTGGAGCCTACTCAAAACAAATGAAATACAATTTTTCCACATAGCCAGCATGGCTACCAGTGTTGGATTTTTTACACTAAATCCTTCCCTTTGCAGGTAATCCATAACTTCATTTTCGTTTTCATTAACTTATCCATTACTAATCTTTTCTACTTCCCTCTTTCCTTACTTTTTTCTTGTATTGTAAAGTTGTCCACGTGTGGATCCTGTTGCCTGTGTTTCTCTTCAAATAACTTTGGTGTTTCTTTTTTGAATTGATCCATTTGCTTTCTCCTTTGCATAAATATCGCAGCATATTTAATCATTTTTTCTTTCCCATGTCCATATTTCTTCTTCAGATGTCTCTCACTCCATCTGTTTTTCCTTACTTTGAGGATAAACTGTGTTAGACTTTCTACACTAAATACTTCACTTTGTAGGTATTCCATACCTTCAGCTTCTGTTTGTTTGACTTCTACTTTACTAATCTTTTGTTATACATTCCACTTTTAAAATGTTCTGTGTCTGGTTGCCTTTACATATATTAATGTTAAAAAAATCTTTGGAGTTCCTATTTTGTATCGGTTAGTTTGAATTTCTTGTCTGTAAAAATATTACACCATATCAGATTTGCCTTTCATTTCCATGTCCATGTTTCTGTTTTTATAACTTAAAAATCTCTAATTTTTGATTTTTATATTTTCACACTTTTACAGTCACTTCTCTTCAAAATGACACAAGGTTTCTTGATGTATATAATGTTTTTCTTGAATCTGTTGTATTAATGTACACAAACTTGCATTTGAAGCTTTTGACAGTTTATCTTGGCAAATATTTTTCTTTCCTCTAATTTCTCTTTTAATCATTTTGAATATCTCATATCCAGAAATTCTGGGCTTATTGCTGAATGTTTTTGTGGAAAGACTTTAAATGTTAATAATTTATTTGCACAGCAATACTTCCTAATGTTTTCCTTTTAGATGATGGTGATGTTGATATATACAAATACAAGATATCTGTGGCTCATCAGATAATTGAAATGACGTTTAAAATAATGAACTAATTTAAACATTTAACAGCAAAGTTTTGTTCTAAATAATTGTTGTGTTACCCATCTTTATATATTTTTTATATATTTTTTTCTATTCTTGTTTATTCAACAGTTTAGTAGTGTTGGAGGTAGGGTTTTGTTAAATGTATGTATGTGGATTATTTGTTTTGTTTGGGTGTATATCTGTAGGGGATGTGTGTGGTAGTTATGGATCTTAGGGTTAGGGAGGGCTTAAGGACAGTGCATAGTTAGATGTGTATGTGGGGTTTAGTGTAAGGTTAGAAGTAGGGTTTGGTTTGTGTATATATGTGGTTTATTTTTTTTTTTTGGGTAGGTAGTATATAGCTAGTGGTGGGGTTGGACGACTATGACAGTTCGATTTTTTTTCGCTGTTTAGTGCGTTCAGGATTTTCGTGGTTTGCGGTATAGGGGTCGATGTTTTGGTATTCACGCATAGGGTTTTTCGCTTTCATAATATAGACCTGATAAAAGCAATAGCCAGGTCATGACACCAGGTCAACAGGAGACTGTTCTAAATAAACCAGTGTGTTGCACTGATGATCATGTATGAACTTAACATTTGAGCACACATGATTTAGTTGATACAGGCCTGCAGTAGACAGTATTTCCAGAGTGGAGGAATATGGGTATGCTAGCTTTCTCATCTCATCAACTCTGGGGTCTGATAACAGGAATCAGGAAACCAATAGCAGCTGAGATGTGAGGAAAAGGATCATGGCCACTAGAGTTTTCGATGTTTACCCCATACACAACACAGACATAGAGATAGATTGATAGATAGATAGATAGATAGATAGATAGATAGATAGATAGATAGATAGATAGATAGACAGATAGATAGATAGATAGATAGATAGATAGATAGATAGATAGATAGATAGATAGATAGATAGATAGATAAACTGGCAGCTGGCATTGTCCAATTTTGAACTGACTAGGGTTTTTCATGGTGCATCACATATCCTGTGTTTTACAGCTTTGCACGATACCACACTGAGCATAAGCTGCCTATGGAGTGGATAATGTCCATCTAGAATTTCACTACAGCATGTGCTTTTTGATTCTTGGTATGTAGGTAGCATTTTGACAAATATATGGCATATCTATCTATCTATCTATCTATCTATCTATCTATCTATCTATCTATCTATCTATCTATCTATCTGCCTATA
>NC_056728.1:1185144812-1185167312 GCF_019279795.1 Protopterus annectens
AAGCTTACAATCTCGAACTGTGAAAACAGCGATTTTTTTCCTAGGTAAAAAATCGCTGTTCCAAAACACATACACACAACACAAGCACACCAAACAAACAGCAATCCACACACATACACCTAAAATCTTACAACTAACCCCACACTAAAGTATACACACACCACTAACTATCCACTTACCTTAACCCAAACCCTAACCCTAAGGTCCGTCACTATCACACACTCACCTCACCCGCTCCCTAACCCTAACTCACCTAACCCTCATATCCACACAATCGCACACATACCTAACCTGTGCCCTAACCCTAACTCACCTAAACCGCCCTAACCTTCACATCCACACAATCGCACACTTACCTGATCCCGACCTGTAACTTTCCACCACCAGCACTGAAAATACCGAAGCAACAGAAACGGACAACCACATTCTTTCCCTAGGAAATAATTCGGGTTTCTGTTCCTTCGATATTTTCAGCTTTCGCTCTGTAGGGTTCGATATTAGAACATTCGAAGGTTTTAAACCTCAATTTTCTAATATAGACCCTATAGAACTATGACTTTATAGTGCTTGGCTGATGTGGAAGGAAGGATTATTATTCAATGCCCAGCTACTTTACTTATGGCAGTCTAGGACATTTCATGGTGTAAGAGGCTACAGTCTAAGACACCCGTACTGTATTACCCATATCATCCTGGAATATTCTAGAAGTAGGTAAGCCCAGTGATAGGAATACATTTAATTGCAGAAATGCAATAGGAGTATACTTGAGAATGAATGAATATTTGTAATTAATAATACTTTAGCAAGGCTTTAAAGTTCATGGAAATCAGTTAGTTCCTTGCATTCATATCTTATTTTAATGTATCAGATACTCACTCCTACTTGCTCCACAGTATATTCCTATCACTTATTCACATTAACAGTTTCTTTCATCAGGGGGTATCATATATTGTGCACTTTTGAAGTGTAGGGAGCTTCAAAAGAAGAGAGAAGTAATGACTGATAGTATGGTCAGGATTATTGTGAGACCCAATACGATGGGATATCACATTCTCATCCCTAGAAGTCATGTTATTCCCCTGTAATGCCCACCCAGGAGGGCAGTCTAGGGATAGGAAAATGAGATATCTGTTAAAGCTATTTGGTATTTGTTTGTTAGCATGTGTGTAAGTGTTCTCTCTCGCTCGCTCGCTCTCTCTAAACTAAAGGGTAAGAAGGACACACAAACATAGCTGGCCACAGCTAGTGGTGTTTGGCTTAATAGTTTTGAATGTAACCATAAAACTTAAAAAGAAAAAAAATGTAATGGACATGCAGAAGCCATGTAGCTAAATAACTTGAAGTCCTGAAGTGGTCATTTGCATATATCCTGTGGGCCTCCACTATAGAAGGTTTAAGGTATCACACAGTGAAAACTCTAGTTTGTCTGGGTTTTCCTTGAAGTATATACATGTATAATGAATAATTGCTAATGAGACTGCTCAAAAGTAAAAACTTCAAACAACCTCGTTGGTGTTGACACTCATCGCAACTTCATATAATTCAAATAAAGTGACTCAAAATGCAAACCAATACATTACATATGTAAACTCCAAAAACACAATTAAGAAACAGCTTTTACTTGGGAAGATTCTTCCCCCACAACCCCAGCTTGGAGGCTTTGCCACACAGCTCTATAAATTAAACAATCTGACTCTAGGGTTGCACAGCTGTGAAAAAAATGGGAAAAAAAAAAACTGTTGAGTAATGTAACATTTGATCTCCTATAAGTTCCACCATTACATAATTTGACCAACTATATAATTGACAAACATGTCAGCATGTGATAAATATGTGCAATGTCAAAACATATAACACACACACACACACACACACACACACACACACACACACACACACACACACACACACACACACACACACACACACACACTCACACACACACAGACACACACACACACACACACACACACACACACACGCACGCACACATGTATGTACATAAATATTAATTTTGATAATATAGCTTGAATAAATGATTGAAGTCGGTGTAGGATATCTAACTGTTGCTTGAAGGAGTATTTCATCTGCAAAACTCTATAAATCATGCAGTTCTGTGTGTAAATAGATGCATGTCATGCTACTTGCTTGTGACCAGTGTCTGACTGTAACTATTTAGTCAATGGAAAATGCTACCTAAACCCAGGTGAAATTATGTTCAACATGTTATTCCTTAGTATAGGCAACCATTGCTACTATATCAATTTATTCAATGTTTCTTTCTTCTGTGTAAAAACTGCTATGAAATATTGCATACCTCTGGTGAATGTTTTCTTTAGTGTAACAATTTCCTCAAGCTTTTCTCCAAGGCCCTCCAATAAAGAGCAACCCCCAATCAGACATTCAGGGCAAACATAAATAAATACATATATGCTTATATAGATTTATTTATTTCACATGCAAAATGTTATATAATTGTTTACCAGATAATTTATAATGTCTACTCAAAACACACACACACACACACACACACACACACACACACACACACACACACACACACACACACACACACACACACACACACACATTGTTGTTCGATTTCTTTTTTCTTTTTATGCTTAGGACATGCTTACTTGGCAGGCGCTGATTATAGTCCATGTCACGTGATTGACTTGGACACCATCCTCCTTTAGTATTCAGTAAGATTTTTCACTTAGTAAAAGACCTTGCCAAATATTACAAAAGGTTGTCTTCCAAGTAAGCCATTTAAAATGTTCACACCTATTCAAATAATTTTCTTTTTTTAATACTGTACTAAGTATGTGCTCAGTTTGTGTCCTTTTATTTTACATTTTGAATGATTTACTCTGAAGACACCTCTTGTAATAGTGCACATTTATGCAAACAACATTGACTTAACAAAACTCAATGCACTGTATTAAACTCATACCCCTGGATTCAGCAAGCCCTGCATGGTGTGCAAGACTAGTGCAGGAGCTCCAGCAGGCAATATATCCGGCATGTGATCCAGAAATAAACTGCAGGGACCTGCACGTGTGCTCCTGCACTAGTCCTGCACGGACTCAGCTCCTGTATGCAAATTACCCCATTTGCAGGTGAAATCCATGCAAATGAGGTGAATTTGCAATCCAGAAAGCTGTCAGCCGGCCGTGTAGGACTAGTGTAATTTGCAGAAATGTACTCGGTTAGTAACTGAGTACATTTCTGCAAACTATAAAATGGAGCAATGACAGCTCCAAATAAAGGGTGGATATAACATGTAAAGCATGCCAGTGGCCAAATATATGGCCAGTGGCATGGAAAACAGTTAAAAAAAATGTTATTTTTTTTAGCTGATTTTGGCTATTTAAGTGTAGGGCAGCGGAGTGCAAACAGGATTGGGCAAAAAAAAAAAAAAAAAAAAACTGAAATAAGCATTCTAACCAAAATCACTATTTTTCCATTATATTCAATGGCAGGCAGAAGGCAACATGGCCAGTAAATAGTGGTTGCTAAGGGGGGAGGCTCAGTGTAGGTCCTGTAACTATGCATCAGCAGGCAATCCTATGCAAATGAGGGGAATGATACTGAATCTCAGATTTTCCCTATGCAAATGAGGGGAATGATACTGAATCTCAGATTTCCCCTCAGTGCTAGTCAACACCCAACAGTGTAAGAGCAGGAATAGCTTGGTGAAAGCCTAGTAGTTAGCTAACATCATAGGGGGGGGGTGTCAGGCATACTGTAAGTGGATTGGAGCCCTGTGGCTCAGGTTTGCTCTTAGCTTAGCAGAGCTAAGCAAAGCGGTATGTCTGAGGCTGCCTAGCACTCTTTACATTACCAAAGCAGGTGTGCACAACGCTCACCGAGTTTTAAAGGGAAAAAAGTAAACCAGGAAATAGCAGCTCTGTGCACATTTGAGCACTCTGTTTACACGGTGCTCCCCCAGGCTTAAACAGGAAGCCAGTGGGAAGGAAAAACAGCAGTAGGAAGGTAATCTAGGAGAACTAGAATAGCTGGCAGGTGAAATGCACCAGAATCAGCCAATTACACAGGCAGCAGACCAGCCTAGACCAGCACACCACTATAAACTATGCAAACACATTTTCCTCTGTTTCTTCCCACATATTCTACACCACCGGTGTATGCAAGTGGGGAAATTATAACAAATGAAAACAACAAAATTATAGGGGCTGCAGCAGCTATCAGACATCAAAATGTGGAAGAGGCTGAGGGTGGTGAGGATGAGAATGCAGTCAACCAACCTACAGTGAGGAGATTGAGAAGGGTGTGCAGACCCAGGGTAACGTATCAGCAGTTACATGAGCTGGAGATAGTGGAGCACTATAGGGTGGACAGGGACCACCTACAGCAAATTGTTGAGCTGTGCTGGCCATGCCTGACACACAGAACTAACAGAGGAGAACCCATCCCATTGGATACCAAGGTATGTGTAGGCCTAAGAATACTAGCTGCAGGTAGCTCCCAAAGGCCAACTGGGGATAGCATAGGGATTTCACAGGCATCAGCATCCAGGGTATTCCACCAGTTCCAGGATGCCATGTCAGCACATGCCGCTGAGCATGTATATTTCGAAAAGCACACAACTTCCAAACAGAAAAAATGCAGTTATAGGCGCTGTTCTCCAGTAACAATAAAGGTTTTCCTCTTAATAAAACGTGGAAACTCAATTTCAATAAATTCAAGGTCCAAGTCCAACAGACCACTAGGTAAAACGTTTCAAGACACCAATTTATTTGACAAAAAAAAACAGATTAAGCGCTTTCATCTCCCATGTGGAGACTTCATCAGAATCTGTTACACATACAAATCTTCAGTTTAAATACATCTAAGTAAAACACACTTAATTAATCTTGACTTCTAATAGGCTGGCCATTAATTGACACTAATTAACATTGAGTAATGCTGAACCAAACCTTTGGTAATTTACACTTGAATGTTAATACAAAGTTGTAGAGGTTCATAGGAATTCATGATCTTAACATTTCATAATTTTGTTTCCAACTTATATAAATGTTGTAAAAATTAAATATAAGTAAAATCATCAAAGACATTGTGACAGGAAATACTAATTTCTTATTAATACATTAGTTTGGTGTATAAATACCAGTAAATATATAAAAATATAAAAAATATATATAAAATGTATGTAAAATATATATATATAGTATAAAAATATTGTATGTTAAAATCACATTCATTCTTGTACCTTAAGTAGTGTTAACAACTATATTTTAAGCTACACCCTTAATAAAAATAAAATATATTATATGTACATGCTCCATAAGGACTGAATCTGAATATTTTATTTATTTATTTGTTTACATAAGTTACAACAGTTAACCATCTGTCTATGTCTCTTTGGGTCATCAGCGAGAATCTTAAGGGCTGGGTTGATGGATATGTGGTCATTCAATCCATAATTTCCACATGCGTCCAACCTTAACTGCCAAACCATCTCCCTAAATTCCAGTTTGATTTCCCAATCCCCCCCTCTCTCTTGCTTCACCACCTCTTCCAATATCCAAAATTTAAAATCTGCATCTCTACATATCCGGGTATGTCTAAATAAGGCGTTGTTGTCGTTCATTTTGATAATATCTCTATTGTGTTCATATATACGTGCCCTTAAATTATGTTCAGTTTTCCCTATGTAGTATTTCAGACATTTCTTACAGTAACACAAATATACCACCCCTTTTGTGTAACAACTGTAGTATTTACTACCTATCAATTTCAAATTTATATTTGGTAGTTCCAATTCTTTAGTATCTGCCATAAAAACACATAGTGCACACCTACCACATCTAAAAGTACCATATTTACTACTTGCTCCACCTGGAATGTTTTTCTTTTTCTCAAGTATATTTTTCAAATTTCTGTTCTTCCTAAAAGCATATCTAAGTGGTAATTGGAAAACATCTGTCTTATTAGACATTTTACTAAACATTCCCCATGCATCGTTGGTGCATTTTTGAATCAATCTGCCACCATTAAAGGGTGCGAAAACCAAAAAAGGAAGTTTCTCTTCCTCATCTTTTCTGGTGCTAAACGTATTTTCTACCCCAATAGTACCTATGTTTGTTAGTAGGGGTTTGTATAATGTATCCAATCTATCTGTTACAACTTTTTTGTTTGATTCAATCATGTGGTCAGGATATCCCCTTTCCTTGAACATATTGTGTAGTATTTCCATTTCTTCCATCAGTTCTGTTTTGTCAGAAGTCATTCTAGCTACTCTAATCATTTGTCCTTTTATTATATTCATCTTTGAGTGGTAGGGATGGTCACTCTTAAAATGTAAAAAAGAATTTGAGTAACTTTCCTTCCGAAAAATTCTAGATTTGAATTTTTTATTTATTCTATCTTTTGTCAATTTAACATCCAAATAATGTATTTCTTCTGAGTCTGAATCATAAGTAAACTCGAGAAATTCCGTACTCTGATTGATGTGTGTAATACATTTATTAATTTCATCTTCGGGTCCGTCCCACAAAATAAATATATCGTCCAAGAATCTATAATAGCCTACAATATGTTTGTAAAAAGTAGAACTAAAGACAAAATGTTTTTCCCAGAATAACATTATAATGTTTATGTAAATGGGGCACAGGCAGATCCCATGGCAACCCCATCTGTTTGGTGGTATAAATCTCCTTGAAAATAAATGTAGTTATACTTCAAAACAAGTTCCATATTTTCCATAACTAGCTTAAAATCATCATCTGTAAGAATTTTCATCTCCACTATCATATTTTCAAACCATTCCAACCCAATTTGGTGTGGAATGACCGAAAATAAATCTCTCACATCAATTGTCAAAAAAACATGTATATTTCCCCAACACCCATGCGGTGTTGGCCAGCAATATGTATCTCTTCCACCAAATAGCAGAATACCCTTGGTAGTGTGTGCTATATTCTACATGCACATATGCATCAAAACACCACCTGCTGAGTGGGGTAGGGTCTACATCAACCGCAAGGGCTTCGCCTCCATGAACTGCCAGGTCATGTGCGATGTCCAGGGCATTATAATGAATGTGTGTGGTGGCTGCCCTGGAAGCTATCATGATCTGGGATTTACCAGAGATTTGCCAATGGGGACATCCCTTATGGTCACCTAGTGGGGGATGCTGGTTATGCACTGGAGCCATGGCTGATGATACCCATCAGAAATGCACACACACCCGAACAAAAACTTCATAATGAGGCACACGCACAGACCAGAATTATAACAGAGCATGTGTTTGGGATACTCAAGTCATGGTTCCAGTGCCTGGACACATCTGGTGGAGCCTTGCAGTACTCACCAGCTACTTGTACTCAAATTGTCATCGTATGTGCCATGCTACACAATATGATCCTGCGGAAACAGCTGCAGGAGGAACAGCATGGGGCAGGGCCACACAGCCCCCCACCAATGCCAAGGCCTGCACGGGCACAGAGTGACTCTGTGGAGGAGCAACCTGACCCTGCCCTAATAGGCAGAAGGAGGCATGACCAGTATTCCCTTGCCTTGGCAAAGAGGCAATGCATAGCACATACACTGACATAGTAGGGACCCAGAGAATGACACCACTCTCTGACTCATACATGCAGTAAAAGGGATGAAAGAAATGACACTACCTGTGCTCAACCATGTATAGGGAGTGTACTATGTGCATCTGACATAGGCAGTCCTCCAGCACCATCCTCAATACTGGCACACCCACAAGGTAAGTCACTCTCTTTACCAATTGCTGAATGGAATAGTATGTGTTGTTACTTGTATCTATGGTATGGATGTGAGCATGCAAGGGAAGCGGGTGGCAGAATGGGATGCCAGCAGATAGTAGACACCTATAGTGGCAACATGAGATCTGTAACAAATACTGGTGTCACCATAGTATCCAGTACTACACATGGTGAAGAAAAACACTGAAGGAAATGTGCTGGGCCATGTGTGTGTCCATATGACACACACATGCCAGTCAGGGAGGTTCACATACCCAACAACAGTCTCAGCCAGCAGGAGAGGTGTAGACAAACACAAACAATGGCTAGGCTAAGCCCTCTGAATGCTGCCTTTGGGTAACCCCCCACCCCCAGGCCTACACAGACAGAGTACATCAGGTCAGGCAGTGGGATGTCAGTTCTGAAGGGTAGGAAGTCAGAAACTGATATGTAGGTTAATCAAACCTAAGACCTGTAGTACAGTAATATGCCTCTAGTCAGCATGATAGGTTAGAATACGGAATTAAATGGAATACCTGACATACCAGTACAGTCATAGCAAATGTGTACAAGTGTCAGGTGTACCCCCCCCCCACCAATTGTATGTAAAAATGTAGAAACAGTCAGGTGTGCCCCCTCACCAATCCTATGTAGAATTGTAGTAACAGTTTGGTGTGCTCCCCCAGTCCAATGTAGACATGTTCTAACAGTCAGGTGTACCCCCCAATCTGATGTAGAAATGTAGTAACATGTATGTGTAGGTATAATACCACTGAAGCACAGATGACCTGAGGTGGCCAAGGTAGCAGGATAGATTGTAACATTTGTACAATATGCAGGTTTGCATGTGTTGGGTTGGTGTGTGTTACATATTGTGTGAGAGTGGTCAGTATGTATGCATGGTGAGGTTTGACCTGGTGGCCGTTGCCCAGTACTGCCAATGACAGGGCCAAGTCCTCACAACTGCAGTGCCAAACACAATGCTCCCCAGTATAACACATACTAGCAGCAATCCATTGTAAATGTATGGAGGTAATATGTGCCACCATCTGAAAGATGGACATGGCATGACAGTTGGGCCAGATATACAAGAAGTATACAGGTGAAAGTACCCCAGACAGACAGTATATAATGTATAACCAAGAAATGGACACACTCTTGGAATCATACATACAGGTTTGCATCACATTATCTGGCTTTGTAGTAGGGAATACCGATGTCATCTGGCCAAACACTCGGAGATCACAAAGGTCATAGGAATGATCTATTGAGAAACAGCTGATGTCCCTGCACAAGCCAGCATCACTGGAATGCCCCATGCATATCTGCGAGTCAGATGCAAGTTGTTGTGTCCATAGCACACATGCACCCAGCTCACCCAAACACCACCCACAGGTACCTCCCTGCTGTTGGGAATGGATACAATATGACCCCCACCTGTGTATGGCAATAGCGAAAGAATGCAGCATGCAGTGCAGGTGTCCCATGCAGGTGTGTCCCTAGCTGTAAGTAGCACCCTGGCAGCATCCATATCACCTGAACAATACTGATAGAAAGTATTGGCATGAACACCTGGCACACCTACCCTGTCACCCCGGGGGAATATAATGTATGGCAGTCTGGTACTGTAGGACTGACAGAATGCAACATCCTATAGTCCTCTGACAAAGGTCTGCATCTTGCCCGTACTGCCAATGTATGTTATGTCATGCACTCCTAAATAACAACATAACACAGTCCACAGAACCCATATGCAAGGGCATGTGGACAAACCACAGGAACATGTCCACCATGTCTCACTGCATGAACTGTAGACCAGAAACAATACACTGCTGTGATGAAGTGATAACTATGAGGAAAGTATCAGAGAATGTTTGCATAATGTATGGAAGAGGATAGAATAATAGAGGGGGGGGGGGTGGGACATGGGCAGCATGGAATGTGCAAACTCCGAAATGCAGCCAGGTGCACATACTATCCCTGGCTGCAAACACAAGAATGGGTGGCTACAAACCTGCCCATACACCACAATATTGGTAATGTCCTGACTTATGACCCCTGCCTCTGGGCAACCTGTGTGAATCTGTACAGCTGTGAGGTATTGCCACAGCAAGATAAGGCCATACTGTCACGTTGATGGATGTACAAGTATGGGATCCTCTGCCACCACTGTAGCAAGGTGCTTAACTGGTTACACAGACCAAGCAGCAAGTGTCTGCAGATCCCTCTCCAGAATGGCATTAGTTTGCAGGAATATGTAGGCATTTGACCACAATGCTGGACACAGCTGCATTCACACTGTGTTCCCCAGGACATCACTGTGAGCAAAAATGTCTACCTGACAGTACTTGAGGACATAAAACATCACAGTGTATAACACTGCACATGTCTGAATAGCTCTGCTAACACCATTACCATGTAGCAGAAGCAGCACATACACAATTACCTACAGTACCCACTATCCCTTGTCTAGTTTAACCCCATATTGCCAACTGATCTACAGATATACTGCAGAAACAGTTTGCTAGCTGTAGGTGTAGAACACAAAAGTCTGCACTGGAGCACAATCTACCTGGAATGGATCTACACATTCAATACAGAAGGGCATACTGGGCATGCTCCCACACTTAGAGAAATTAAGGCAATGTCAAACAACAACGGCAATGTCAAACAACAACATACTGAAAGGTCATACTGGGCATGCTCACAGACTTAAACAAATGAAGCCCATGTCAGGCAACAACAGTGGACCATACATATCTGACAGTTGCAGATGTTAGTACATACACTCCTTAGTATGCACCAGTCATGCTTTGCACACACATTGGATAGGAATACACACAGATATCCAAGGACAACACACTATAATATGTCAAAAGTACACATACATTGATTTTCAGAAGAGAGTGACAGTGACAAAGAGCCTTCCATCATGAGCCCTGTCCCACCCAGCACACAGCCAAATGGCTACAACCACATGATGTGTAAATGTCACTCACCATAGAAATTAGCCACTGGTATCTCTCAGCATTATAGACTCTGTGGTACTAGTGCTAACTGTGCAACATGAATGTACAAGGCAGTAGTCATCTAGCAGTTGTATACATGTACCTGCAGAATATAAGCCTGTGTGTGCCTGAGTATGGTGTGTCTACCTCTATATGAATGTGTTATGGCCCATGCACACACACTGCCCTCCCCATAGCTCTACTATGCCAAGCCTGCTGATGTCAGTCACTGTAAAATACACCTTTGGGGAAGGGCTAACACCGTAATCTTTGTGGCATGTCTTGTAACTTCGTAATGCTTTAGTGTGATATACTAGTTAGGTAGGAATTCTAATCCCAGACATGGTAACTGCATGTGTGTGTGTGTGTGTGTGTGTGTGTGTGTGTGTGTGTGTGTGTGTGTGTGTGTGTGTGTGTGTGTGTGTCTGTTTGTCTGTGTAGGGAGCAATGCTTTTTAGGCTAGTCACACCCACTACAATTCATGTGCCCTACTTTGGCAAGCCTGCTAATGTCATTCACTTTGAAATATACCTTTGGGAAAGAAATAGCCCAGTAATCTATGTGGTGCATCCTATAACTGTGTGATGCTGTAGTTTGATAAACTAGATAGGTAGGAGTTCTATTCCCAGACATGGGAAGTGTGGATGTTTGGGTCTGTGCTTTTTGCCTGTGTAGAAAGCAATGCTTTTGAGGCCATTCACAGTCACCACAACCTCCATTGTCCTTCTTTGGCAAGCCTGCTGATGTCATCCCCAGTGAAATACACCTTTGGGGAAGAAGTGCTCTAGTAATCTTTGTGGTGCATCCTATAACAGCGTAATGCTGTAGTATGATGTAGAGGTTTTATTCTCAGATGTGGCAAGTGTGGATGTTTGTGTGTTTGTTTGTCTGTGTAGGGAGCAATGCTTTTGAGGGCATTCACAGTCACTACAACCTCTATTGCCCTTCTTTGGCAAGCCTGCTGATGTCATTCCCAGTGAAATACACATTTGGGGGAAGTGTACTCCAGTAATTTCTGTGGTGTGTCCTATAACAGTGTAATGCTGTAGTGTGATATAATGGTTCAGTACAGGTTCTATTCCCAGACATGGCAAGTGTGGGTGTTTGTGTGTTTGTTTGTCTGTGTACGGAGGAATGCTTTTGAGGTCATTCATAGTGTGTACAACTTCCATTGCCCTTCTTTGGCAAGCCTGCTGATGGCATTCCCAGTGAAATACACCTTTGTGGAAAAGTACTCCAGTAATCTATGGGGTGTGTCCTATAGCAGTGTAATGCTGTAGTGTGATAAAGTGGTTTGTTACAGGTTCTATTCTCAGACATGGTAAGTGTGGATGTTTGTGTGTGTCTTTGTTTGTCTGTGTAGGGAGCAATGTTTTTGAGGCCATTCAAAGTCACTACAACCTCCATTGTCCTTTTTTGGCAAGCCTGCTGATGTCATCCCCAGTGAAATACACCTTTGGAGATGGAGTACTGTAGTATTCTCTGTGGTGCATCTTATAACAGCTTAATGCTGTAGTGTAATATAGTGGTTTTGTAGGTGCTCTATTTCCAGACATGGCAAGTGTGGATGTCCATTTGTCTGTGTAGGGAGCAATGGTTTTGAGGCCATTCACAGTCACTATAATCTCCAGTGCCCTTCTTTGGCAAGCCTGCTGATGTCATTCCCAGTGAAATACACCTTTGGGGAAAGAGTACTCCAGTAATCTCTGTGGTGTGTCCTATAACAGCGTAATGCTGTAGTGTGATAAAGTGGTTTGGTAGGGGTTCTATTCTCAGACATTGCAAGTTTGGATATTTGTCTGTGTAGGGAGTAATGCTGCTGAGGCCATTCACTTTCACTACAACCTCCATTGCCCTTCTTTGGCAAGCCTGTTGATGTCATTCCCGGTGAAATACACCTTTGGGAAAGTAGTACTTCAGTAATCTCCATGGCACATCCTATAATTGTGTAATGCTGCAGTGTGATCAACTAGTTAATTAGAAGTTTTAATCCCAGACATGGCAACTGTGTGTGTCAGTCATTTGTATCCTGTGTGGAGGTGGCTGTGAGTGTGTAACAACTGGACTCATTGTGGAGTGGGTTTTGCAAATTTCTTATATGGTGGGCCTATTATATGCCACAATGTCCACCTTACAAGGATAACAAATGTCAAATAGCTGAGAGGCTGAGGTGACAATCCATACCTCTACGTGTGACATCAAGGCTTGGCGAACAAAGTAAGCAACCCTTGTATTACCTAGATAACACTCTCAACCCATGTCTCATACACGACCACACTTGCCTAGGCAACAACCGCTATGTTGATAGTACCTTGCATATTTCCCACAGATAGTAACCATGGTGTGATTGCAGTGGACTACAGATGGCATGGCACCCTGTCCCATCTTTACAATAGGCGCATAATTGCAGACAGTGTGCCTTCACTATCTTCCCCACTGGATGTCTGCAACAACTGTGGCGCCATCAAATGTGACCCACAAAGGACATACCATGCCTTAAACACATGCCCTGTATGGACATATGCCACTGACACCAGGGAATACCTGTATCATGCTATCGAAATAGGTGCAGGGTCAACCTGGTGTCAATTACCAGTTTCCGCCTCATGAGGCCAGGACTGGCACATCTGATGGTAACAATCTGTGTACACAACATTGGCCGGACATCCCAGGTACAGTTCCACATGTCACTGAACATGCATGTGGGGTGTGTGCACATCCCTGACATCGTCCATGTCATGGACTATAGAACACATAAATGGCAAGCATTGATCAGCACTGGCCACACACAATAGTAACCCATGTGACTGGATGGTGGATACAGTACCCATCTGTGCAGGCCAATCCAAACACTACACCCCTGAGCCACACTGCAGACCATTGTCATGTGCCTTATGCAAAGGTATCCCCTTCACCTAGCCATGTATAGCCTTCTGGTACAGTTAACCACTACATACTCATGAAGCAATGCACCCATGCATGTCAGTACTGGCACCCTGTGTCTGTGTGTGTGGAGTAAGATCCTCTCGACCACATTCACACTCATTACATTTCCCATTGGCCTACTGATGCATGTTGTCTGATGTCAGACACCTTCAGATACCCTTTGCCCATATAACATCTGGATACCCCTGTGGTGCATGCGATACCTGCGCATTACTTTAATGTGGCAAACTAGCTAGTTAGGAAGTCTATTCCTGACCCTGCCAAGTGTGTCAATGTGTGTGAGTCCCTGAGAGAGTGTGTCTGTGTTGACATTGATACCTATTCATGTGGACAGGGACATGTACTACACCCACCTTATCGCTACTGTATCACTGTTGCAGATGTCACTCACCATTAGATATACCTTTGGACAGCTTCCCCAACATGTAAGCTAAGTGGTGCATGCAATAACTACGTCAACATGTTATAGTAATACATAGTCAGTCAGGGGTTTGAAATCCTGTACTGCTAGGTGTGTGAAACAAGCTTAGCTTTTACTCTCCCACCCCCTCCCTGATGTACTTTGTCTCTGTCTGTCTTTCTCACACCCTCTCTGGTGGATGTGGAGAAGTACACCTAGCTTGCTTTGGCAGCAGCTTGTGTTTTGTAAGTGGTGCTCATGATCAGCCGATGGCCTGTGCATGAACTGCAGGCCCCCTCTAGCTGATTGCATGTGGAACAGCTGTGGTAACATTCCCATAGCCAATTGCATGGGAACACACTCCAATATCTAGGAACACCATATTGGTGTTGGGGCTTTTCAATCACTGTGAGCATGACTTAAATTTGGTGTTTGGTAAACAGCATCACAGATGGCATTGGGATTTATCTCTAACAACATACACTGTTGAAACAGGCCAACAGACAAGAGGGGATGTGTCAGACATGACTACAGAATGTAAGTGTTGCTCTTCTGCATGTGGAGTAATGTCGGTTTAACAGGGTGTGTGTGGATATGGCTGGTCTACATGATTTAATACCTGTCATGACAGTATTATTTGTTTGAGGAAACTCCCATCTGTAGAGATATCTGCAGACTGGGCAGTGTGTGGAGCCTTTTGTTTCTTGTGTTACTCACAGAACACCAGTCTGGGAACTGCAGAATCATAGTGTGAGGACTACAGTCAGTACATGGTGACAGCCATGAGAGTTATTGACTTCAGATCCCTCATAGGACATATATCACAACAAGCCCTGGTACGACAGTAAATGTATGAGGTTATCACAGCAATATGCCAATATTGGGCCAGTGTTTGTAGCTCCAGCCACAAGTCGGTCAACCTTTGTACATATGTCATGCAGTTAGAGGTGCATATGTACTGTACACCATTATTTATTGACATCATACCTGATAACAAGCCAGTCAGATATCAAACTGTTGGACATGTTAAGTATAGCAGGGGTTGTTTCTGAGGACATAACTTGGGCATTCTGCAGTTGTGTGTACAGTACTAGGGTCTGTGTACTTATGGTGACTGTCGACAGTATGTCTATTGTGCATAAATACTTTGGGCTGTGCACAGACTGTGGTAGATGTCATTGCTCTTGGTCCTATTCTATCTGATGTTACATGCTGCTCCAGTGTATGGTACCCTACTGGCTCACATGTCTGTAGGACCAGACACACACGTGTCCCATACCACAGACAGTCATCAGACCACACTGTGTCATGACCCAGTTTATGTAGCTGTGTGCGTGGGTTAACCTTTATGTTAATCCCTGCGGACACATTTTGCAATGACAGGATGTTAGTTATCTTGCAGGTGTTTGACATACACTTCTGAGACCTCATCATGGTCACCACTGTGATGCAGTGCATTTAACAGCAACAATACGTGAACATGTACAGCATGCATTATGGGTAGGTGTATTAGATGTGTGCATGGAATATACCATAGCCATTACATACCCTGTGTATTGGCAAGCATCAACATAAACTATACTCAACAGCTACAGGCTGCTGCCTTGGTGATATACCAGAGGGACCTACATAAGAGTGTAAGAGATGTGATGTCAGTAGCCACAGCTATGGTATTGCTACAGGGCAGATGCAGCATTGCCGTACATCAACAGTACAAGTCCACAATATGACCACTTATGCACATCTGTTTATTACTACTATGCAGCAACAAACTATATATATGACATGTCAGATATGCATGATCTACCTGTACAGATACAGATACATATGCAACAGTGCTCTACTGATGTGCCTTGTGGCCTTATCTGCATGCTCTTCAGCCGGTGTGTGGGTAGCACCCACCTCCACAATGGTGTCTGCCTGTTGTTGGGTTTCTGGATGGGCAGGTGCCACGAGGCTGCAGAGGAGCTCCTCAACACATGTTAGGGGGGATGGATGGCATGACCACCCCTTGTTGTCAGGTGAACCCCCCGGACTGCAGCAGGACACCGATGTGCATTGCGAAGCAGGTCAGAACAATGATGCCAGACCTGTTCATAACTGCGGTTATGCAGGCCAACATCATTGACCCTGTGGACTGGGTCTTTCCACAGGGTATTCCACTCCTGCTGCTCATGGGCAGTCCTGCCAAACAGGACAGGATAGTGCTGGATTAGGTAGTTCAGCACAACCTTATTTTCTGCCACTGAATATGCAGGTAGGTGGCCATGGGACATCTTGCCTTAAAAACATAAAGATGGAAACAGGTCTGAGCAACTCATACAGCATGGTTACCATAGTTCTTAATACACATCTCTGTCACCCCCACCATATCAGTGACAACAAACTGTTCACACAACTCAATAGATATGGCTACAGATTACCTACCAGTGGGACATATATTGTATTATACCACACTTTATCCTATTTGTTTGTAGAAATGTTCCCTGTGTGGGCACTATCATTGCTGGCCTGTTATGGACTATTTCACCTCCATGCCATTGTCAGGGCCACTATGATTCCATATATGCATGTGGTATTCTTGCTACGTGATTGCTACACATCTGACATTCTGTGTTATTGGGGATATCTAGACATGCTGTTGGACATGTTCTGGGATTGTGTAGACTATTACCACCCACATATGTTCTATAACAGTGACACAATAGCATGTTTAGGGAATAGTTGCCAGCAGAACCACCTCTCCAACCTCATCTGCCCATGTTACCAGGCCACATTACATGTGGGACCTACCCTGGGGCCTCCTCATCTACTGGTCCAGCACTACCTTCAGGTGGAACTACCGCAGTGCACCAATCAGTGTCCTCCACTTGCTACCTGCATGCAGCATGGTGTGTAGTTCTTCCAATTACCACTGTCATGGCAACCCACTACTATAAATCCCTACATCATGTGGGAGTGGTCCCTTTACCTTTCCTGTATGGTGGAAACTCTTCCTGTGTGTGGGCAGCAGTGTTACAGACAGCAGGTAGCAATGCCTCTTACAAGAGAACTTGCACACTCAGGCCAGCTACATATTTGTATAAGGTTCCAGAACTACAAACAGAGTTTGAGTACTGTTGTTGTATGCATTGTATAGCACCAGTGTTACAGGGTTTGTGTGTACATACTAGTTTAACATGGACTGTGGTCTGTCTGCATAGCTTTCAACTGTGTGCCTATCCACTTGATGGCCAGAGGTGTGCGTGTTATGTTTTGCCTGTCCACCACACAGGTCTTGTGTCAGATATATCACTGGCTGTGTGTGTGTTGATTGCTATCAGTACATGGCTACATCAGTTTGTGTTTCTGACTTCATAATCCTTACTAAGGGTATGTTGCAGATTATCCAGTAACAGCAGTGACCTGCTTAGTGTATGACAAGAGTATTTCACATATGGGCCTGTGTTCCAGCCCCTGTCCTCCACCTAACATACAAGGCTTTGTCCATATGACATGCTGTCAGGGGTTGTTATGTAGTGGCCTGTGAGTATGTCATGCTCCATTCCTGCCATCATTCCACTTCTGTTGTGGCCCACACACATATTGTGGGGTTGGGGCCATATATGTATGGGCTTCACCTGCACAATAAATGTGTGGCCTTATGCAGTCCAGAGGCCAGTGTTTGTAACAGTGGTATATGACCCTGTATGTCAGTCTATGGGGGGGGGGTGCACCATAACTAACCTAAGCTGTTACAACATGTGAGGGGTATCAGGGGTAAGCTGCCTTAAGGTATCTTGATGTATATTACCATACAATCAATCTTGGGTAAATGCAGGCCTACTGCTTCCTGCCATACAGACTGTTCTATTTGTCAGTGTGATTGTGATGGTTTCAGTTATGTCTTGTTATGTAACAGATACATCCCATTGTGTCAGCTGAGGACTTTACCCACAAGGGATTGTGCACAGAGTGTAGATAGAGGCGGCTTGGCTATACATCTGCATTACTTACTGCTGATTGTTATCCTGTGGCCCATTCTGTCTTTTCTGTTGTCTTATTTGAAGGCCTTGACCTGGACAGCAACTATGCAATGCTTTATGGAATACTGTATTAATTTATCTGTTTGACAGTTGCATTAGTCTGTTTATGTGTATTTCAGAGTCTAAACAGCTATATGACATGGCATATACAACTGTAATAGTACACAAATAAAGCTTTCTCATGTATGCAAACCTGTGTTTGGTGTTATATCCTTTGACCTCTCTGTGGGTATATGTTTCAGGCAACAATTGTCTTTTGTATGGGTGACTCATACAGTGTCTAGTTGGTCAGGTGGCAACTGTAGGCATACTGGCAGTTCTGTATAGTGTGCACCCTCTAAATATGTAACTTTCTATACATATCTCTATGTGTAGTTTTATATATATATATATATATATATATATATATATATATATATATATTTGTATATATATATATATATATATATATATATATATATATATATATATATATATATATATATATATGCATATATATATATATATATATATATATATATATATATATATATATATATATATATATATATATATATATGTAGATGTATATGTACATATAGGTAGATATATATAGATATATATGTATCTGCATATATGTGTCTGTGTATATGTATATTAGGAATGTTTATTGCCTCCACATTGTGCATTCCCTGTGGTAGCCAGACTGCACTGCATGATATGTTATCGATACCAGCCTAACATTATACAGGTGGGAATGGATTTCTTTTAACATCTTGTGCCATGTTGTGTCAGGTCCTGGTGATGGGACTTGCAACAGTTGGTACTGTATTGCAGGTCAGACCTTTTTGGCTGTGGGGGGGTAGCAATACATACAAGACATATGTTGCTAGGGCCCCCTCACCCCCATTAACGGTGCCTGTGGTCATAAATGTATTTGTTATGTTCTCTTTTATAGCTATAGACATATATCTGTATATACATATATATATATATATATATATATATATATATATATATATATATATATATATATATATATATATATATATATATATATATATATATATATATATATATATATATATATATATATATATATATATATATATATATATATATATATATATATATATATATATATATATATATATATATATATATATAGTACACATATATATCTATAGATATATATATATATATATATATATATATATATATATATATATATATATATATATATATATATGTAGATATATATGTATATATATATATATATATATATATATATATATATATATATATATGTAGATATGTAGATATATATATATATATATATATATATATATATATATATATATATAGATATAGATATAGATATGTATATATCTATTGAGATATAAATATATATATATATATATATATATATACACACACACATACATCTACATGTTTAAATACATTTCCTCTACTGTAGGATTCCTTTGCTGGATGATATGTTTGTAAAAACATCAGGGGTATGCACGTCTGACATGGCTTAGTGGTAAATCACTTTGGCTATGGTGTGCTGGACAGAACAAGGGCTGTTGGATACGGAGTGATTAAGGCACTTTTAAGCAGTTATAAGCAGGTTTACGTGGGTTTGCACAGAGGTAAGCACTGCTAACTTCCGGTTACAGTTTCTTATACTCAGCTTCTACATTTCTTAACTTGTGTAGGCATTTCTTACCCCACGCAAACATGCTTAAACCCGCTTACTGCTGCTTAAAAGTTCTTATTCCCGCTTACCCTGCTCTAATTTCTTTAAAAGAAATGAAAAAGGGTTGATAGGAAAGTGGAGAAAAAGGGGCACAAAGAGGGAAAGACAGTAGGAAAAATAGCTAGGGATGTGCAGGACAGGTGTAGAGAAGGTCCATAGCTGCCCATTTTTTCTACAGCAACAGCTGTGCATATACATTGAATTTGGCGATAGATTTGAACACTCATACTGCTGAGAGAAGGGTGAGGACAACAATAATATGTTGTTAAGCCAATTAGACCAGACTACATGTGTCCAGTGGACACGTGTGCAAAATGGACAGCTATGTATGGGGTGAGAATTTTTTTTGGGAACAAATTTCCCTTTTTTTTCAGGTGAGAGTGGGAGGTTGGGGAGTGATAGTAGGTATGCTTGGGGAGGTAGGTTGGGTAGGTTAACAGACAAGACAAACAAGACACATACAGGGCCAGTATATGACAAATGTGGTGGGGGTAAACACCTTGATGGGGAGTGGTGTTGGTAAATCGGAAGTCCATGAGCCCCCTAGTGGAAACAGTGGGACTGAGGTCCCCACTCGTGGGCAGTCAGCACTGCACCTTCACAGCCCCGAAGGTGGCTGTGCTGAGGGCTGAGTCAGAGAGCCAAGCTGACCCTCTAGTCACGACACATGACCCTTAAGCTGGTGTAGCAGATATCCAATCTCTCTGTTGAGCTTGCTATGCAGCACGACCCGGACCTGGTGATGGGTGACAGGTTCCTGTCCATGGCCACTTTCAGGGGGGGCAAGCCCCATCCCCTGAGGTGGTTCCACCCAAAGATGGTGCAGGACCAACATACGAGGAGGTCCTGGGTTGGGCGCCAGACATGCTTCTGCCCGGTGCCATGGCCAGCTAAGGTGGGACAGGTGGGTCCACTGGGACCCGCATTCCCATACTTGCTATGGTGTTTACGTTTTATCAACATATGTGAGTTAGTAATAGTCAACACATTCTAGGATTAGGTATAACAGCATGCATATATATTCCCATTAACCCAAACACCAGATATGGAACAGTTGCAAAGCAAACAGAACACATGCATATATGGGACCACAGTGGTAATTACAACAGCATACAGGTACATTGATGGCACCATGCTACCAATGTGGGAGTATTTCAACATAGCACATGCATAGAAACAGATTTAAATAATTATCGAACAATAGGACATATGTCCCAACATTAGAGTTAAGTCAACACATACCAATTGAGTTGTGTATTTAGTTTATTGCCGCGGATATATGGTGGGAGGGGGATGTCAATTAACAACTAATATATTCCTGTAGTTTGCATTACTTTCCTAGTCAGTGCTGTTATCTGTACCTTACAACTCTTAGTACAGTACCCTATTGCCTTAGTTTGGACAGTGGTATGGCTGTCGACAACTATATACATGAACTGGTTTTACCTGCAGTATACACCTTTTACCTGATATACCTGTGGAGGAATTGTTTGTTAACACTAACTGTTTCTCCACATACTCCCAGATTCCAGGTTGATGTTATGCACATACCTGTCCATCTCTTTTTGCACAGACTCTGGGCATGTCTTGAC
The DNA here is from genome assembly GCF_019279795.1 of Protopterus annectens. Taxonomy (NCBI): domain Eukaryota; kingdom Metazoa; phylum Chordata; order Ceratodontiformes; family Protopteridae; genus Protopterus; species Protopterus annectens. Next base: position 1,185,166,261 of record NC_056728.1, read on the forward strand.
CACATGCAGATGAACCGGGACATATTTTGACTATTGCCCTCTTAAACCTTTAGTGAATTACAACACACTTATACAGGATTTCCTAGACAGTTATATTATGTAGCACATTGCGGCATTGCGGGTGACAGTGATGAGTGATACCTTATTGTTCAGAGCAACTGCAACACTAACAATGCCATACAATAACAGAGTACACAGCACCAGTACAGAATATCAATCTTTTATTTCTAGGCACAGTGTTCGTATCTGACAGACCTGTGGAAGCAATGCTTGTAAGCACTACCTGAATGTTGCCACACAAATTACCAGATTCCACATTAGTATTATGCACATACATCTCACTCTGTTACTGTACACACTCTGGTCACAGCTTGACAACATGGGGGTGTAGATGGGACATACTTAGCTTATTACTTTCATAGCATTTTGGGGAGTTGCTAGAGTGACAGGTTTGTTCTCATAGGTGTCTGACAATCAGTTATATTTCTTGTTTGCTGCCTAAATGTCTGGGATCATACCACTGATTTACAAGGGGGACAGGGTGAAAGGCAGCAGATATGGGGCGATTTACTGGACATTCCAGACATATCTGTACAGTTGTGAGGTATGATTCTGTATGCAGCCTACTATCACTCCCAGGATTCGTACCATGGCTGTGTGTGCTAAAAATACAGCAGTTCATGTCTCAGTTGAGTGTGCTATTTGGATTTTGTTGTCCGTCCTTTCACTGTTTTCCATCTATGTCTCTCTCAGTTGTACTATATGACGTCTTGGGATTACACCAATCATATACAGACATTTCTACACATTTTATTTATGTAGCACAGTGTGGGCAACAATGCTTAATATAACAGTACAATTAAGTGATTGCAGATCTACATTACCATATGATACCAGAGTAAGCACATGCAGTACAGCAGTTAGATCTTTATTGACAGGCTATTATGCTTTTATTTGCATACATATGAGAATCTTCCTGCCATATTTTCTGGTGTATGCAGTACATGCCTTAAACAATACAGGTTTTATACAGGCAATTTATTACTACTACT
>NC_056728.1:1185172312-1185194812 GCF_019279795.1 Protopterus annectens
AGTGTGTTATCTTACAGGAAATTAGTAATCCACCTACTCCGTTAATGGCATGTCACTGGTTTGTACCCCTTATGTGCATCAGCTAAGAATGTACAGATGTTTTTTTGCACTGCCTATATTATATAATACAAACCTTTCACCAAGTCCTAGTCTTTAATCATCAGTTAGTTTACACTCCCCCGGATTCAGCAAGCTCTGCATGGTGTGCAGGAATAGTGCAGGAGCTGCTGGAGGCAATATGGCCACTGTGCGATCCAGGAATAAGCTCCTGGGACATGCACGAGTGCTCCTGCACTATTCCTGCATGGGCACAGCTCCTGTATGCAAATGATCCCATTTGCAGATGAAAACCATGCAAATGAGGTGAATTTGTGATCCAGGAAGCTGGTAGCCGGCCGTGCAGGACTAGTGTAGTCTGCAGAAATGTACTTGGTTAGTAAACGAGTAGATTTCTGCAAACTAGAAAACTGAGTCATGACAGCTCCAAATAAAGGGTGTATATTATGTCGAAAGCATGCCAATGGCCAAATATATGGCCATTGGCATGAAAAACAGTTGCAAAAAAAATATTTTTTTTTAGTCGATTTCGGCTGTTTAAGCATAGGGCAGCAGCGCGCAAACAGTATCGGGTCGACAATAAAAAAAAAAAAACTGAAATAAGCATTGTATCCATTATACTCAATGGCACTCAGAAGACAACATGGCCAGTGAATAGTGGTTGCTAAGGGGGAAAGGTCAGTGTGGGACTTGTAACTAGGCATTAGCAGGCATTCCTATGCAAATGAGGGGAATAATACTGAATCCCAGATTCTCCATAATAGCTAGCCTGCACCCAACCGTGTCAGTGCAGGAAGATCATGGTACAAGCCTAAGAGCTAGCTGACCTCATAGAGGGGTGTGTCAGGCTTACTGTAAGCTTGTTGGAGCCCTGTGGCTTGGGTTTTCCCTGAGCTTAGCAGAGCTAAGCAAGGGGGTGTGTCTGAGGCTGACCTGCACTCTTTACATTGCCTAAGCGGGTGTGCGCACAGCGCACCGGATTTTAAAGAAAAAAAAAAAACGAAACCAGGAAGTAGCAGCTGTGTGAACATCTGAGCACTGTGTTTGCGCTGCGCACCCCTGGGCTTAAACAGGAAGGCAATAGGAAGGGAAAACAGCAGTAGGAAGGTAATCGAGGAGAGCTAGCATAGCTGGCAGATGAAATATATCAGAATCAGCCAATTACACAGGCAACAGACCAGCCCAGCCCAGCACACCATTATAAACTACACAAATACCTTTTCCTCTGGTTTTTCCCACATATTCTACACCACCGGTGTACACAAGCTGGGAAATTTTACCAAACAAAAGCAACAAAATGATAGGGGCTGCATCAGCTCTCATAAATCAACATGTGGAAGAGGCTGAGGGTGGTGATAGTGAGGATGCTAATGACCAACCCTCAGTGAGGAGAAGAAGAAGAGTGTACAGACCCAGGGTAACCTACCAGGGGCTAAATAAGCTGGAGATAGTGCAGTGCTCTAGGGTGGACAGGGACCTCCTTCAGCAAATTGTTGAGCTGTGCCGGCTGCACCTCACACACATAACCAATAGAGGGGAACCCATCCCAGTGGATACCAATGTATGTGTAAGCTTAAGAATGCTAGCCAGAGGTACCTTCCAAAGGCCAACTGGGGATATCATGGGGATCTCACATGCATCAGCATCCAGGGTACTCCACCAGTTCCTGGATGCCATGTCAGCACATGCCAGTGAGCACGTATATTTCCACAACACCTGTGAGGCTTTGGCCAGCAATAAGTGTCTCTACCACCAAATAGCAGAATACACTGAGGTAGTAGGTGCTATAGACTGCATGCACATATACATCAAAGTACCATTCAGTGAGCATGGTAGGGTCTACATCAACCACAAGGGCTTCCACTCCATCAACTGCCAAGTTGTGTGGGATGCCCAGGGCATTATAATGAATGTGTGTGGTGGCTGCCCTAGAAAATATCATGACTCCCACATCTGGCATCTGATGCAGCTATAGCAGAGATTTGCAAATGAGACATCCCTTACGGTCACCTAGTGGGGGATGCTGGTTACTCACTGGAGCTGTGGCTGATGACACCCATCAGAAATGCACACACACCTGAACAAGAACTCCATAATGAGGCACACGCACAGACCAGAATTATAATAGAGCATGTGTTTGGGATGCTCAAGTCACAGTTCCAGTGCATGGACACATTCGGTGGAGCCGTGCGGTACTCACCAGCTACATGTACCCAAATTGTCATTGTATGTGCCATGCTACACAATATGATTCTGCGGAAACAGCTGCAGCAGGAACAGTATGGAGCAGGGACACACAGCCCCCCGCCATTGCCAAGGCCTTCACAGGCACAGAGTGACTCAGAGGAGAAAAAAACCTGAGCCTGCCCCACTAGGCAGAAGTAGGCATACCCAGTATGCCCAGGCCTTGGCAAAGAGGCAACGCATAGCATGTACACCAACATAGTAGGGACCCATGGAATGACACCTCTCTGTCTCACACATACAGTAAAAGGGATGCCAAACATGACACTACCTGTGCTTAACCATGTATAGGGAGTGTACTATGTGCATCTGACATAGTCAGCCCTCCAGCACCATCCTCAGTACTGGTACAACCACAAGGTAAGTCACTCTTCCTACCAATTGCCTAATGGAGTAGTATGTGTTATTACTTGTATCTATGGTATGGATGTGAGCATGCAAGAGAATCGGGTGGCTGAATGGGATGCCAGCAGATAGTAGACACCTATAGTTGCAGTGTGAGATCTGTAACAAATACTGGTGTCAACATAGTAGCCAATACTAGACAAGGTGACAAAACTCACTGCAGCAAATGTGCAGGGCCACATGTGTGGCCATAGGACACACACATGCCAGTCAGGGAGGCTCACATACCCAACAACAGTCTCTGCCAGCAGGACAGGTGTAGACAAACACAAACAAAGGCTGTGCTAAGGCCTCTGACTGATGGCTATGGAGAACATACCCCCAGACCTACACAGACAGGCAGTTGGATGTTAGTACTGAAGGGTGAGAAGTCAGAAACTGAAATGTAGGTCAATCAAACCTAAGACCTGTAGTACACTGATGCACCTCTAGTCAGCATGATAGGTTAGAATACAGAATTAAATGGAGTACCTGAAATACCAGTACAGTCATAGCAAATGTGTACAAGTGTCAGGTTTGTCCCCCAATCCTATGTAGAAATGTGGTAACAGTAAGGTGTGCCCTCTCCAATCCTATGTAGAAATATAGTAACAGTCAGGTGTGACCCCCAACCTATTTAGAAATGTACTAACAGTCATGTGTGCCCCCGCAATCCTATGTAGAAATGTAGTAACAGTTAGGAGTGCCCCCCAATCCTATGTAGAAATGTAGTAACAGTCAGGTGTGCCCCCCAATCCTATGTAGTAACAGTCAGGTGTACCCCCCAATCCTATGTAGAAATGTAGTAACATGTATATGTAGGTATAATAACAGTGGAGCATATATACCTGAGCTGGCCAAGGTAGCTGGATAGATTGTAGCATGTGTACAGTAGGCAGGGCTGTTTGTGTTAGGTTAGTGTGTGTCATATATTGTGTGAGAGTGGTCAGTATGTATGCATGGTGAGGCTAAGTTCTCACAACTGCAGTGCCAAACACAATGCTTCCCAGCAAAACACATTCCAGCAGTAAGCCACAGTAAATGTTTGGAAGTAATATGTGTCACCATCTGAAAGATGGACATGGCATGAATGTGGGCCCAGACATACAAGCAGCACACAGGGGGATGTAGCCCAGACAGACAGTGTATAATATGTAACTGTCAAATGGACACACCCTTAGAATTGTACATACAGGTTAGTAGCATATTATTTGGGCTTGTAGTAGGGAATACCGATGTCATCTGGCCAAACACTGGCAGACCACAAAGGTCATAGGAATGAAGTATTGAGAAACAGCCAATGTCCCTGCACAAGCCAGCATAAATGGAATGCCCCGTGCATATCTGTGAGTCAGATGCACATAGTGTCCATAGCACACATGCACCCAGCTCACCCCACCACCACCCACAGGTTCCTCTCTGGTCTTATCCCTACTGTTGGGAATGAGTACAATATGACTGCCATCTCTGTGTGGCAATAGCTAAAGAATGCAGCATGCAGAACAGGTGTCCCATGCAGGTGTGTCCCTGGCTGTAAGCAGCACCCTGCCAGCATCCACACCACTGGATCAATAATGACAGAAAGCATTGGCAAGAACACCTTGTATACCTACCCTGTCACCCCAGGGGAATATAGTGTATTGCAGTCTGAGACTGTAGGAGTGACAGAATGCAATGGCCTGCTACAGCTGGCTTGCATCACTACCAAACAGCTTACAGTCCTTTGCCAAAGGCCTGTGTCTCACCCGCACTGCCAATGTATGTTCTGTCATTGACTCCAAAATAACTACATAACACAGTCCACAGAACCCAAATGCAAGGCCATATGGACAAATCACAGTAACATGTCCACCATATCCTACTGCATGAACTGTGGACTAACACCAAATTACTGCTGTGATGAGGTGATAACTATAGGGAACATATCAGATAATAAAAAACCAACAAAAAAAACAAAAAACAGTCTTAAAAAAGACTAAGCGATGAAAAACAACAGTGATTCCAAGTGGAAAATTTATTATTGAAACAAGTCTTAGCGCCTCGACCACCACAGACTTCAATGAGCACACAATCATGGTAAAGATACATTCCCTTATATACAGAGTGTAATTAACTTAATTAATAATAAATCAATTAAATAATTAAGTATTAAAGAAACTGTAATCCCTATTAAATAAAAACCCATACTAAAGATACAAAAATATAATATAAATGTAACACACAATATCTAACCTATTATATCAAATATTTCAAACTAATCTCCATATTTAAACCAAAAGGTGATAATGTATTATATTTTAATATAAAAATAGATTCTTTATATAGTAACATATTTTTTAGCAATCTATGATTTCCTTTTTTAATAAAGATCTGTTCTAAAACAGTAGCTTGTAACAAATCAGCATTCCGGTTATGGGTTTGTAAAAAATGTGAAGCCACAGAATGATCTGTGGCACCCCTTTTAATATTACAAATATGTTCCTGTAATCTAAGTTTAAATTTCCTCTTAGTCTCTCCAATATAAAATAGATTACAAGGACATTTAAGGCAATAAATAACTCCCTCTGAGTGACAAGAAAATTGTTTATTAGGTATAAACCTTTTGTTATTTATTCTTTCGAAGGATGTTCTAATAAATTGGCATATATTGCAAAACTGACAAGCAAAAGTACCAAAATTACCTACTGGAAAATTTAACTGTTCAACAGGATACCTAAAATATGCTCTTATCAACATATCCCCCAAATTTTGTCCCCTTTTATATGCCACCAAAGGACTAGAGGGAAGCAAATTACCCAATATTCTATCCTTCAGCAAAAACTTCCAATAATATTTAACTGCATCCCAAATTTCTTGGCTTACCAAATTATATGTAGTGACAAAATAAACATCATCTACTGAGGCCTTTTTATTTTGTATAAATTTATTCCTTGGCAAAAGATGTTTTTCCCCAGAGGTCAAAAATTTATCAACGGATTCCAAAATGGAATCCATAGAATAACCTCTGTATAAAAAAACATAAATAAGTTTATTTTAGTTTTAATGAAGTAATTTATCATCAATTGAAAGGGACAGCCATGGGGGCTCCATTTGCCCCCATGTACGCCAATATTTTTATGGCCAAATTTGAGTTGGATTATATTTATACTAATTCCTTTGTACAGAATCATGTGATATTGTATTCACGTTACATTGATGATTTAATTTTTCTGTGCAAAGGAGGACGGGATTTGGTTGATCAATTTATATTGGAACTGAATCAGAATAGATATAATATTAAATTTGATGACTTACAGGTTGGAACTAAGGTAAATTTTTTAGATGTTACATTAATAGGGAAAGAAAATGAATATATTGGTACTACAATTCATCAAAAAATTGCTGATGGTAACCAATATTTATTTGGTAGTAGCTGTCACCCTCTGCATACAATGAAATCTTTACCTTATAGTGAAATGATTAGAATATCTAGACTATGCAATGACCCTGGAGATCTGGAGAGACAAATAAATCAACTTATTTATGTTTTTTTATGCAGAGGTTATTCTATGGATTCCATTTTGGAATCCGTTGATAAATTTTTGACCTCTGAGGAAAAACATCTTTTGCCAAGGAATAAATTTAAACAAAATAAAAAGGCCTCAGTAGATGATGTTTATTTTGTCACTACATATAATTTGGTAAGCCAAGAAATTTGGGATGCAGTTAAATATTATTGGATGTTTTTGCTGAAGGATAGAATATTGGGTAATTTGCTTCCCTCTAGTTCTTTGGTGGCATATAAAAGGGGACAAAATTTGGGGGATATGTTGATAAGAGCATATTTTAGGTATCCTGTTGAACAGTTAAATTTTCCAATAGGTAATTTTGGTACTTTTGCTTGTCAGTCTTGCAATATATGCCAATTTATTAGAACATCCTTCGAAAGAATAAATAACAAAAGGTTTATACCTAATAAACAATTTTCTTGTCACTCAGAGGGAGTTATTTATTGTCTTAAATGTCCTTGTAATCTATTTTATATTGGAGAGACTAAGAGGAAATTTAAACTTAGATTACAGGAACATATTTGTAATATTAAAAGGGGTGCCACAGATCATTCTGTGGCTTCACATTTTTTACAAACCCATAACCAGAATGCTGATTTGTTACAAGCTACTGTTTTAGAACAGATCTTTATTAAAAAAGAAATCATAGATTGTTAAAAAATATGTTACTATATAAAGAATCTATTTTTATATTAAAATATAATACATTATCACCTTTTGGTTTAAATATGGAGATTAATTGGAAATATTTGATATAATAGGTTAGATTTTGTGTGTTATATTTATATTATATTTTTGTATCTTTAGTATGGGTTTTTATTTAATAGGGATTGCAGTTTCTTTAATACTTAATTATTTAATTGATTTATTATTAATTAAATTAATTACACTCTGTATATAAGGGAATGTATCTTTACCATGATTGTGTGCTCATTGAAGGCTGTGGTGGCCGAGGCGCTAAGACTTGTTTCAATAATAAATTTTCCACTTGGAATCACTGTTGTTTTTCAACATATCAGATAATGTTTGCATAATGTATGGAAGAGGATAGAATAATAGAGGGGGGTAGGAGCATGGGCGGCATGGAGTGTGTGAATTCTGAAACTTAGCCATGTGCACATACTATCCCTGGCTGCAAACACAAAAATGGGTGGCTACAAACCTGCTCGTAAATCACAATGTGAAGGGGTAATATCCAGAATTATGACCCCTGTCTCTGGGTAACCTGTGTAAATCTGTACAGCTGTGAGGTATGGCTGCAGCAAGATATGGCCATACTGTCACGTCAATGGATGTACAAGCATGCGATCCTCTGCCACCACTGTACCAAGGTGCTGAACCATTTACACAGACCCAGCAGCAAGTGTCATCAGCTTCCCTTCAAGAATGGCATGATTGTGCAAGAATATGTAGGCTGCTGACCACAATACTGGAAACAGCTGCATTCACCCTGTATTCCCGAGGACATCACTGTGAGCAAATATGTATACCTGACAGTACTTGATGACATAAAACATCACAGTGTAAAACAGTACATATGTCTGAACATCTCTACTAACACCAGGACCATGTAGCAGAAGCAGCACAGACACAATTACCTACAGTAACCCACTATCCTTTGCCCATTGTGACCCCATATTGTCAACCAATCTACAGATATCCCACAGAAACAGTTTGCTAGCTGTAGGTGTAGAACACAAAAGTCTGTACTGGAGTACAATCTACCTGGAATGGATTCACACATTCGATACAGAAGGTCATACTGGGCATACTCCCACACATAGACAAATGAAGGCCATGTCAGACAACAAAATACTGAAAGGTCATACTGGGCATGCTCACACACACAGAAATGAAGCCCATGTCTGGCAACAACAGTGGACCATACATATCTGACAGTTGCAGATGTTAGTGCATACACTCCTCAGTACACACCAATAATGCTTTGTACACACATTGGATAGGAATTTACATATATATCCAAGGACAACACACTATAATAGGCCAAAAATGCACATACATAGATGTTTGGAAGAGAGTGACAGTGACAAAGAGCCTCCCATCATGAGGCCTGTCCTACCCAACGCACATCTAATTGGCTAAAACCACATGATGTGCAAATGTCAATCACTGTAGACATTTGCCTCTGGTATCCCTCAGCACTATAGTGTCTGTGGTGCTTGTGCTATCTGTGTAACATGACTGTACAAGTCAGTGGTCATCTAGCAGTTGTATACATGCACCTGTGGAATATAAACCTGTGTGTGCCTGAGTGTTGTGTGTCTGCTTCTAGATGAATGGGTTATGGCCCATGCACACACACAGCACTCTGCATTGCCCTATTATGGCAAGCCTGCTGATGTGTTCACCTTGAAATACACCTTTGGGGAAGTAATAGCCCAGTAATCTCTGTGGTGTGTCCTATAACTGTGCAATGCTATAGTATGATGTCTTAATTAGGTAGGAGTTCTATTCCCAAACATGGCAAATGTCTGTGTGTGTGTGTGTGTGTGTGTGTGTGTGTGTGTGTGTGTGTGTGTGTGTGTGTGTGTGTGTGTGTGTGTGTGTGTTTGCTTGTCTGTGTAGGGGGCAATGCTTTTGAGGCCATTTACAGTCACTACAACCTCCATTGCCATTCTTTGGCAAGCCTGCTGTTGTCATTCACATTGAAATACATTCCCACACATGACAACTGTGAAACTCTTTGTGTGTGTAGGGATCAATGTTTTTTTGGCCATTCACAGTCACTACGCACACCTAAAAATGGATAACATCGATAACTGTGCAGTAACAGAGACTTGATCCAAGCCTCCAGAGAGCACCTCTGCAATACCAATTATGAACATAATATAGCCAAAGATGCCAAAGACAACTGCAAGCTGTTCCATAGCTATGTGAGGAATCTAAATGGCAATGCTCAGATCTGCTGTGAGCTACAACAGGATGGTATTAAATATACTGCTCCCAGGGATATTGCCAATATCCTGGCGGATCGATTCAGTGCCAACTGCATCCCACTCCCAACCCCCAAAGGGCCCCCATATCAACACGGATAGATTGCCATATAATGGTCACATAGGTAAAAAACACACTTTCTAGAGCTATGACAACAGCAGCCATGGGACCAGTTAACATCCCGGGCTGTGTACTACATAAGCTACAAACTGAACTGGCACCTCACCTACGTGCCATGTCTAATCATTGCCACACCTCAGGCTTCATGCCCACCGTGTGGTGCACAGCTACAGTTATCCCAGTCCACAAGGGGGATCCACCTTGGATCCAGGGAACTACAGCCCCAGCAGTATGACATGTCTGATCTGCAAGGCCATGGAATGTATTATCATGGAAATTAAAATAAAGGCATTGGCAACCTGCAAACACTGGACCCTAACCAGGTTGGGTTTGTGAAGGGCTGATCATGTCACCTCAACCTGAATGACAACTGTGAATCCATCTCCAGAGCTGTGTATGAGGGTAAGGTGGTTCACACAGCCTAACCGAACCTCACCAAGACCTTTGATACCATCCCCCAGTCTGGAATCATAGATAAATGCATCAAGCTGGCCTTTAATCCCTATTTTACCCGATGGGCTGCCAACTGCTGTACTGACAGAACCCACACTGTGAATGTAGGTGACACCAACCCGAGCCCTAGACAAGTGACAGTTGGAGTACCTTAGGGTTACGTCCTGGAACCGCCCTTGTTTGGCATCTACTGCTCTGAAGTACAGTCCAACAGTAAGGGACACCGGCAAACAAAGGTCGCAGATGACTGCACACTAACAGCCAATATTGAATCCCCACATGATGTGGATATTCTACAGCAGGGCCTTACAGAAAGACATGCTTGCTGCCTGAGCCATGGACTCAAGATCAATGCCAAGAAATATATAGTTATCCCTACTGGGAAGGGACATGCACCTGTGAAGTACCACATAGGTGGCAGTACACTAAACACCTAAAGTGTGATAAGAGACTTAGGGACACAGGTGGACAGTGGTCTCACCTTTGATAACCACATCACCACAACAGTCAGGAAACCCACCTATGTGGCACACCTCCCACTAAGGGTTTTACATCCAGGAAAAGGAGGCCATTGTCCCACTGTGGTCATCTCTCAGTAGACCCAGTACAGACTACAATGGCCCATTACGTATGTACCTCACAAGACATCTGCAACAAGTAGAGAGGCTGCAGACATACCTCACGAAATGACCGCAGGCCTAAACCAGAGGCCCTATGCTGACTGCCTGAACATTATCCAGTTATACTCTGTCACGTATTGTGTTCTAAGAGGCGATCTCTGCTTAACATACCATGCAATGTCAAACCCACAGCTGTTGGGCATGCTACACTTAAAGAATTCCAAACCCTCACAGCCGCATGCTCCGGGGATCCAAATCCTGTCATCACAATGAACAATACAAGTTGGAGGGATGTGTCCCTGACCCAGAGACTACCCAGCCTCTTTGGCCCTCTTGAAAAGGAACCTGGACAATTGAATGGGAGATAGGAAATGCACCCCAGGGATCATGTCAGCTGCCCTGCTTGACAGGGGTGCAGGGAAGTAAATATTGTGGGAAGTCATAGCCTGGGAATTTTCATGTCTAGGCTTGTATATGCTCTAGGGCCGATAGCCTAGTATCAAAGTATGACCCTATGAACCTATGATCTACACATTCCATTGCCCAGCCTTGGCAAGGTTGCTGATGTCACTTTGAAATACACCTTTGGGAAAAGAGTAGCCAATAATCTCCATGGTGTATCTTATAATAGCATAATGCTATAGTGTGATATACTAGTTAGAGAGGAGTTCTATTCTCAGATATGGCAAGTGCGGATGTCTGTGTAGGGAGCAATGCTTTTGAGGCCATTCACAGTCACTACAACATCCATTGCCCTTCTTTGGCAAGCCTGCTGATGTAATTCACTTTGAAATACACCTTTGGGTAAAAAGTAACCCTGTAATCTCTGTGGTGCTTCCTATAACTGCGTAATACTATAGTGTGATATACTAGTTAGGTAGGAGTTCTCTTCCCAGATGTGGCAAGTTTGGATATTTGTGTCAGTGTAGGGAGCAATGCTTTTGAGGCCATTCACAGTCACTACAACCTCCATTGCCCTTCTTTGGCAAGCCTGCTGATGTCATTCACTTTGAAATACACCTTTGGGGAAAGAATAGCCCTGCAATTTCCATGGTGTGTCCTATAACTGTGTAATGCTGTAGTGTGATATACTAGTTAGGTAGGAGTACTATTCCCAGACATGGCAAGTGTGGATGTTTGTTTGTGTGTCTGTTTGTCTGTGTACGGAGCAATGCTTTTGAGGCCATTCACAGTCACTACAACCTGCATTGCCCTTCTTTGACAAGCCTGCTGATGTCATTCACTTTGAAATACACCTTTGGGGAAAGAATAGCCCTGTAATTTCCATGGTGTGTCCTATAACTGTGTAATGCTGTAGTGTGATATACTAGTTAGGTAGGAGTACTATTCCCAGACATGGTAAGTGTGAATGTTTGTGTGAGTGCTTGTTTGTCTGTGTAGGGAGCAATGCTTTTGAGGCCATTCAAAGTCAATACAACCTACATTGCCCTTCTTTGGCAAGCCTGCTGATGTCATTCACTTACACCTTTGGAGAAGGAGTAGCACAATAATCTCCATGGAGCATGTGAGTGTGTCACAACTGGACTCATTGTGTAGTGGGTTTTACAAATTTCTTATATAGTGGGCCTATTATATGTCACAATGTCTACCTTACAAGGATAACAGATGTCAAACAGCACAGAGACTGGAGTAGACAATCCATACCCCTACATGTGACATCAAGACCTGGCGAACAATTTAGGCAACCCTTGTATTATCCAGAGAAAACTCTCAACCCATGTCTCATACACAAGCACACTCGGCTAGGAAAAAACACTATGTTGGTAGTTCCCTGCATATTGCCTACAGATAGTAACCATGGTGTGATTGCAATGGACTACAGAGGGCATGGAACCCTGTCCCATCCCTACAATAGGCACATAATTGCATACAGTGCTCTTTCACTATGTTCCCCACTGGACGCCTGCAACAACTGTAGTTCCAGCAAATTTAACCCACAAAGGACATACCTTGCCTTTTACACATGCCCTGTATGGACAGATGCCACCGACACCAGGGAATACCTGTATCATGCTGTCAATGTTGTTGCAGTTTCAACCTGGTGTCCATTACCAGTTCTCACCACTTGAGGTCAGGAATGGGACTTCTGATGATAACAATCTGTGTACACAACATGCTCCAGACACCCCAGGTACACTTCCACATGCCACAGAACATGCATGTGGGATGTGTGCACATCCCAGATGCTGTCCATGTCATGGACTATTGAACACATACATGGCAAGTATAGCACAACACTGGCAACCCACAATAGTAACCCAGATGACTAGATGGTGAATACAATACCCACCTGTGTGAGCCAGTCCAGACACTACACCCTGAGCCACACAGCAGACCATTGTTATGTGGCCTGATGACAAGGTATACCCTTTACTTAGCCTTGTATAGCCTTCTGGCACAGTCAACCACTGCACACCTGTGAAGCAATGCACCCATGCATGTCAGTACTGGCAACCTATGTCTGTGTGTGGGTGGAGTATTATGATTTGGAGGCCATTCACACTCATTACACCTCCCATTGGCCTACTGAAGAATGCATTCTGATGTCTGACACCCTGGCATACCCTTTGCCCATATATCATCCTGATAACCCCTGTGGTGCATGTGATACCTGCGTTTTACTGTATTGTGGCAAACTAGCTAGTTAGAAAGTCTAAGCCTGACCCTGCCAACTGTGATGATGTGTGTGAGTCCCTGAGAGAGTGTGGCTGTGTCGTCCTTGACACCTGTTCATGTGGACAGGCACATGTGCTACATCTACCTTATCCATCTTTTATCACAGTTGCGGATGTCACTCACCATGGAATATAAGTTTGGACAGCTCCTCAACATATAAGCTCTGTTGCACATGCAATAACTGCATAGGCATGTGATAGCAATACATAGGCAGGGGTTTGAAACCCTGTACTGGTAAGTGTGTGACACAAACATTCTTAGGTTTTACTCTCCCACCCCGTCCCCATCTTACATTGTCTTTGTCTGTTTCTCTCACTCCCTCTCTGGTGGATGTGAAGAAGTACACCTGCTTTGCTTAGGCAGCAGCTTGTGTTTTGTAAGGGATGCTCATGATCAGCTGATGGCCTCTACATGAATTGCAGTCCCCCACAAGCTGATTGCATGTGGGACAGCTGTGGTAACATTCTCATAGCCAATTGCATGGAAACACACTCCTATAACTAGGAACATCATGTGGGTGTTGACCCTTTTCATTCACTGTGAGCAGGACTTCATGTCAGTGTTTGGCAAACAGCAGCACAGATGGTAGAGGTATATGCCTCTAACAACATACACTGTGGAGACAGGCCAACAAACAGGAGGGGGATGTTCCAGACATGACTACAGAATGTAAGTGTTGTTCCTCTGCCTTTGGAGTAATGTTGGTTTAACAGAGTTTGTGTGGATATGGCTGGTCTACATGATTTAATACCTGTCATGACAGTGTTATGTGTTTGAGGAAACACCCACCTGTAGGGTTATCTGCAGACTGGACAGTGTTTGGAGTCATATGTGCCTTGTGTTACTCACAGTTCACCTATTTTAGAACTGCAGAAGCATAGTCTGAGGATTGCAGTCAGTACTTGGTGACAGCCATGAGAGTTACTGACTTCATATCCCTCATAGGACATATGTCACAACAAACCCTGTTACAACAGTTAATGTATGAGGGTATCACAGCAACATGCCAATATTGGCCCAGTGTTCATGGCTCCAGCCACAAGTCTGTCAATATTTGTACATACGTCATGCAGTAAGAGGTGCATATGTTCTGTACACCATTGTGTATTGACATTATACCTGATAACAAGTTAGTCAGATATCAGACTGCTAGACATGTTATGTATAGTAGGGTTTATTTCTGAGGACATAACCTGGGCATTCTGTGGTTGTTTGTGCAGTAGTGGGGTCTGTGTACTTATGGTGATTGTTGACAGTATATGTATTGTGAATACGTACCTTGGCCTGTGTACGGATTGCAGTAGATGTCATTGTTCTTGGTCCTGTTCTATCTGATGTTACATTCTGCTCCAGTGAATGGTACCCTATCAGCTCACATGTTTGTATGGCCAAACACACATGTGTCCCACACCACAGACAGGCATTTGACCACACTGTGTCATGACCCAGTACATGTAGGGTTAGCATGTGAGTGGCACATATGAGGATGGTGTTGATCAGACGGTCCATTTAGTGTAATATTAAGCTTGTGTACCATATGTGGCTGTGGCTGTATTCACATTGGTTGTGGGTATGCACTTTCACACAGGTGTCTGTTACTCTGTGCTGTGACATGCCTGTAGAGCCTGCTATATTTGTAGGTATATGTGCATTCCCCCATAAGAAATGTAGGCCAGTGTTGTGGCAGTCTGCCTGTAGTTTCCACAGTGCTTTGTTACATGCCTAGCAGCTTAGTGTAATTACCCAGTGTGATGTTATGTCCAGATATTTGCAAGATGTACTGCTGCTGCACCACCATAACTTTTGTGTATATCTGACAAAGCTGTGGGATGCTGTACAGATGTATGTCATTAACTAATGGGTTGTATGTGACCATGTGACCTCTGCACCACCAGTTATTATGTGTCAGGACAGACAGGAGTGTGTGATTGCTTAAACTGTGTGGGCATATGTAGTCCAGTATTTACATGATATACCCATGTACAGGGCTGTTAACATCCACATTGTCAGGCTTGGTCCACATGTCTCGCACTAAGGGGATCTGTGTATACCTCTGGACTGAACAGAGTGTACCAGACTGTCCACATATATTGGTCATATCTCTGCTGTAGTCCACAGGATCATTACTGTGCTTTCAGATGTACGGTACTATGATGTCCTTAGGATGTCTGTCAGTAACTGATGGCATACATGTTAATAGCCGATGGGACCTCCCATGCACAACATGTTTGTTAAGACAAACCCTGTTACAATAGCAACAGTCTACATATATATCTGCTATACATACATGACATCCCCTTGCACTAAGAGGTTGAGACGATTGGTGCTGAGGTACGACTCAACTCCATGTTCTGGACATATGATAAACATATATATATATATATATATATATATATATATATATATATATATATATATATACACACACACACACACACACACGCACACACACACACATATATCTATATAGATATATAGACATATATGTATCTACATACATATATATATATATATATATATATATATATATATATATACATATACAAACATACACACACACACACACACACACACACACACACACACACACACACACACACACACACACACATATATATATATATATATATAAATATTTATATACACATCTATATATGTCTACACATATACAGACATAGATGTATATGCACATATAGTTATAGATATCTACATATATATCAACGTAAATATATATATATCTACAGAGAGATCTATAAATGGCCATGTATATGATGCACTATACAGATGTGTATAAATACATATGTATCAATATATATGTGTATGTACATGTGTAGACATATATCTACATATGTATATGTATATATATCCATATCCTTGTCATGTGTAAACATTACTGTTGTGTATACCTTCCAGATGTATGACACCATATGTATCTGATATGTGTATATTTAGATATAACAACATATGTGATGCAACAGTAATATCACTAACATGTACTATACAATTGTAGAAGTCACAGCAATTGTTTAATACTATTCAATATGTCTACTGACAGATGTATTGGAGAAACAACTGTTTTCACAGCTGTCATGGTGTAGTGGTTAACTGCTGTGACTACAGCGTACAGGGTCCTGGGTTCAAAACCTGCAAGGACTGTTTATTTTGTTGCTGGGCAAAACAAGGGCTGTTGGATACAGAGTGGTTAAGGCAGTTTTGAGCAGCTTTAAGTGGGTTTGCATGGGTTTGCATGAAGCTAAGCGGTGATAAGCTATGGTTAAACATACGGGTGCTTACACCATGTAGGCTTCACTTACCAGTGTGCAGATCTGCTTAGCTGTTATATTGCAGCAATGCTGACACCTGCTAAGCATGGCTCAGCCCTGGTAACCTGTTATCACATCCCAGTCTGATAACATAGCAGCGTAATGACATCTGTGATAGGTGTATGTAATAACATGTACATAACATGTGTCTATGTGTTGTCAGTACAGTAGCAAGGGAGTGTGAGGCTCCTGTCTGGGACACTTGAGTATATATGACCTGTACAACACTCTTATCCATGTGAATGTGTTACATACAAGGGTAGTATCCCAGGTTATGTGCAGTCACACTGGCATGTAATGTATCATGACATTACTACTGTTGACAGTGCTTTCCCAAGCAAGAGTAAATTGCTAATTGTAGTACTGGCAACAAGCACCCCTGCATGCATAGATGGACTCTGAGTCCTCACTGTCATGTTCCTGGTGTGTGAGCTGTGTCATGTGAAATATTTCCTACTGGATAATGATTTGACATGTGGAAATTAACTGTAGACTACTGTCTGTTTAGTACATATCAGTGAGGGCTGCCAACATGTAGTAATGGCATACCTATTGGTGTTAGATGTCTTTCTGTCAACACGTTCATCCTACTGCATAGCTAGTTGGCAAGCTGATGTCTGTCAGTCCTTGTACGGATGTGCAGATTTCAGGTATCCAGATTGGATGTGTACAGGCAACCTATGCTTGACTGAAACTGACATGTATGCCCAGCTGTGTTATAACTGGCACAGATAGGACACAACACCCTGTATGCACCACAGGCCACAGGTATCTCCACTACACTACCACAGTCAACAGAACATGCTTGGGTATAGTTCTCCAACACAGACACTAACCATATTTTGTAATACATGTTGCATACATCAACTGGAGCACCTCACCGGCCATTTTCAGGTGGAACCCAGAGAATTGGCTAATGCATGTCACTCTCACCCTGAGGGTTACCACAGTGTTGTCTGTAGATAGATTGCCTGCTGGCATATGGCAGGTGGCATGATACCACTGTACACACATCCTCTACACTTCCCATCTCTCCATGGACAATATCCAGGTACACACCTATGACCACCTGCAGCGATGCACCCCACTACTGACAAATGTGTACCTGTGCATTACTGAGGATATCAGTGTCTCTGTGTTGGTACAGTTGTAATTGAGAATACCCTGAGGCCCTTCAAACCCACCACAATATCCATTGCCATAGTTAGATGTGGCTGCTGCTGCACTGGACATTACATGTACCTTGTTATGCTCCTCTCCCTAAAGGCTACCTGAGCCTTGCAGTACCAGCACAACACTGTTGTACAAATGGGTTGATAGGCATGGGATACCCACTGAGTTCTGGCAAGTGCATGTATGTGTGCATGTGTGTATATATGTAGGGTACAGCATTCAGAGAGCACATACTCCTATTACAATACACATTGCTACACAGTATTAGGGACAGTGATGTTACTGCCCATAGGAGAGGCATGGCAATGCATAACACTACTATGCTTGTGGCATGAGCATTAGGTGCATATCCCTGTAGTAGCACTCTTGGGGTGGACAAGGGGTTGTATTGCAGTCTTGGTCAATGTGTGATGGTGGGTATGTCAGAGTGTCATCATGGGTTCCAATGTGTACAATATCCACAGTGGGGTGTGGGTGCTGGGTATACTGTCATTACACCATGGTACCCCCAGTACATGTCCCAAGTACCACTGTGTGACCACTGTCACCATCAACCATACAGGTAACTGATAACACTATCCAGCCGAGTTATGCATGTGCTGTGTGGAGCCTACTTGTAACACATTGGATACACTGACGACTTAGTTAGCACTGATAGGCCCAGGTTTCTCAGATGTGTGTTTGCCTGTTATGTGTTTGTTAATGTGTATATGATGATATGTCACACTATGTATTGTCCATATACAACCATTACATCCACCATTACCATACTGTACATGCCTGGGGATGTACTGCATGTAACATGTAACCTGGAACACACCTCATCCTAAATGCTGTGTGGTGTATGCAATTAAAGCCACACACATCAGTAGCACTACATACCTAGGTAGGGGTCTAGTCCCAGTGCTGCCAAGTAAGAGCGTGCGTGTACATGTAGGGATCTACTTCAAGTTGCTGAATATACATGTCCCAGGGGATCATCTGTCCATGTGGCACAAGCAGCAACTGTTATACAGACCTGTGACATGTGTTCAACTGAGCCCAGGATATGGCACAGACATAGTGTCACCACAGTGCCATACCCCTTGTGAAATATGACAGCAGACCATCCTCCTGCTGACACATGTACACCTACAACACAAATGGATAACATTATGGAGACCACAATAACTCAGTGTTACTAACAGCTATACTGCATCATGGCTGGACAGCTACACTACCTGACATGTAATCATTAAACATTGCTGCTGACGACGTTACACATCAGTACATTGGTACACTGTAGTACAATCACCATGTACATCAGAACCATATTAGCCTGTCCTTGCATCTATGTTATTGATGATAGGGATGTGGCACAGATATCATCATATGCACAGGGTGGGTTGTTGGTTTGCCAGAGATGTAGGGTGGGCCATACATTTGACACAATGTGTGTGAGTGAGGGGTGTAAGTTACTGATATGGGAGTGGTGATGTGCTGTGTGTAGGTATGGGGCTGTCCTAGGTGTGTTTGTATTGCGTGTGGGTATGCATGCACATAGTTCTGCCATGTGGCTGACCTATACAGGTGTTTCATAGACAGCTGCAAACTATACCTGGTAGAGTGTGCATTTCACCACCTCTGGCCATGGACATGTGGACTGTGCTAGCCAGGGGTTCCAAGGGCTTGTCCAGGTACAAGCCTAGATATGCTACTCTCCCCTGATGATGACATATGTCTGCTGGAACCAGGTCCCTCCTGGGACTGGCCAGAGCCTTGTGCATGTGTCCTGCTGTGGTGTGGTGTGGAAAGTGGCCCCCTGCAGTGCTGAAGCAGGTACTGTCACTAGAGGAGTGGCTTGGTGTCCTTGCACATTCACATTGACCACCAGATGTTGGTGTTGTTGGCCTACGTCCACGTGGCTGTTGCCCCACTCCCACCACATGCTCTAGCATGGAGGCTTGGTGTCCTTGCACATTCACATCGACCACCAGATGTTGGTGTTGCTGGCCTACGTCCACGTGGCTGTTGCCCCACTCCCACCACATGCTCTAGCATGGACAATCCATGCTTGGAGGCCCACCATCTCACCCAACCATCTATCTATGACCTCTGTATAATCATGGAGGGCACCTCTAAGATCATGGATGTCACTTACAGATGTAAAAGCAGCCCTCTGCAGCCTCTGACCCTATCTGGTGTACAGTTCCATACGTGCCTGCACACCCATGACAGCCTGAAAGATGCATCTGTCGGTACCAGATGTGGAATTTCTGCCAGGGGTACGATGACCAACAGCCTTCCCATGAGCACCCTGGTACATCTGCCTATGTGGTACCCTGCTGGACATCTGGCTATGCCTGCTATGTCCAGACAAAGAAGGCATAGATACCACACTGCCCTGCACACTGCCACCAACTGCTAACTCTCTCTGCTATAGCCACTGGTGATGGGGTATCTATAGGCACTGTGACTGTGTGCGGGGATGGGGTGGATGACATGGGGATGTCAAACGATGGTGCAGCTTCGGCTTCTGACAACCCCGCCTGTGCCTCAACACACCTATCATCATTTTCAGTTTCTGTATGGACACCAACATCAGATTACATGCCACCTGTGAGGGGAAAATAAGAAATGCACTTTAAGATCTGTATGTCATTGCTTAACAGTACACAAATACACACACACACACACACACACACACACACACACACACACACACACACACACACACACACACACACACCCTGACATTCCACCATAATACCTACCTGTCCCTGAGTTTACAGACTGTCCCATGTTTATTCATGTAAGCTCCCCATCCTCCATCACACTTGATAACTTACACTCATTAATACCAGTCATTAACGTATCATTCTTCTAATTGCCTAGACAAGTGATCACAAAACATGACCAGTTACTCCATTACATGTTTGACTTAATTGGAGTAGGTTTTACAAGGACTCACTGCTGTCATCCAGTGTTCACCATGGGTATGTCCGGATATCGTGAGTATGGCCCCCATATGTTAGGGGCTACTGCGGTCACTCAATGTCATGCACTGGAGTGTCATACATATCTATTGCTCAGTAGATGCAAGATCTGTTGCTCAATCAACATATTATGTGGACAACAGTGATATTTGGATACAATCACTGGTGTTGTCTAGTAATTCCCCAATGCATCTGTAGTGCTGCATATGTGGGAAGTCTTTCACCTTTCTGCTGATTGCAATTTTAACAGTATACCTGGTGTCTAGTTTCCCTCCCAATGCATGTTCCATGCTACAGAACTTATTATAATATCAGCTGTCCTGAGATTACATATCAGTCAAGTATTCCTGATGTCTCATGTGTCAGTCCATGTCCATGTACTATACAATTCCAAAGGGAAGTACTGATGTATGAACAACCCCACAATCACACATGTGCATACATGGACACCCACACAAACACACACACACATACACACACACATCCTACATGCATCAACCCCCCTCCACTCCACCAGATTGCACTTATAGACAAAATACCCCCCCCCCACACACACACACACACACTCTTACAGGCGAGTTTGCACAAAGATAGTACACACAGACCTCCCATTACCCATCTGTCAACATGCATAACATATGGTACTCAATAGCATGCAGTGCAACTATAGTGAATCCATGCTAGCAACAGTATACATGTGTGTGTGATGCATGGACTGTGTTAGTAGGTGATGCCCCTTCCCATGGAAAACACTGCACCCATGTACACAGTATTGATGTGCACCTGTTCTGCACCTTGCCATGTACTGTGCACCATACCTCACAGGTGTACACACCATTGATGAACATATATTACTGTGTCAGTTATGTCTGCCCTAATGCTCACAGCCCCTATGTGTTTGTCCAAAACATACCTGGGATGATATGTGGAGAGATGTAATTTGTGAATGCCTGATGTCTGATTTACAGATGTCATCATCATCATCATCAGTAGTGCATGCATGACCAATACGATACTATTACACTGACAACCGTCAAACTTTACCATGGCTATGGGGCATGTACACACCCTTATTGATATGACACCCTCTCCCTTGATATGCCATGTGACCATATTACTGCATATGTTAACATTACATGAGCCTGATATGTGACATAAGTCCTGTACAATCAAATGCAGTGTCTAACAAATATGTTAGTTGTGCTGATGCTGATTGAGATGCATACACTTCGTGGGTGCATATGTGTGCACGCCCTTATCATGACAGTTTGTTGCACCTACTGTTATGTGTACTACAGCAGTCACTATTCCTGGCAGGGGTATACTAGCATAGGTTATCTGCATTTGCCAGTATATGATCAGTCTGCCCTACACATGTCCCCCAACTCTGCATGATTGCAAGGTCAACTCATGTGCACATCCCTTGGAGTTCACACACTGCTGTCACTGTTGCTGTGGAGTCAGGGTTATATCTGCCACACTTCTTGACCCTGACTGTGTGCAGATACAGCCATTCATAGCATCCTTTGGAACCCTGGTGCAGTGCACTGGTGTGTCATGATGACACCCCCTCCCCACTTCCAGCCCTTTTGCAGATGCTTGACTGCTATGGCCTACACATGTGTGCCAGTTTGCAGTGTCCCAAACACTGAACACCATGTGTAACAGCCTAGTCCCAGCTAATGAATGGGAAAACATACAGGTCTATACTGGCACTGCCATGGCACAGATGGGGATGGTGGGCCTGAGGTGGGGGTGAGGTGTTGGTTGTTCAGCACATGTATCTTATGTGATACTGTCTGTAGGTTTCCAACGTGGTCATGATACACCAGTACACATTGCAACGCATGCCTTTTGGGGAGCTCTGCTGTTATGCATATGCTACCTGTAGAGAGGCCTGGCTGATGTTTCTTGTGGTACAACTGTCACATCTGATTACGCTAACCCATAG
>NC_056728.1:1185202312-1185299812 GCF_019279795.1 Protopterus annectens
GTAATTACAGCACTCTTATATAGGGTTTCCTAGACAGTTTTATTATGTAGCACAGTGTGGATGACAGTAATGAGTAATACCTTATTCAGAGCAACTGCAACACTCACAATGCCATACAATACCAGAGTAGACAGTACCAGTACAGGGTAACAAGCTTTTATTTCTCGGCACAATGTTCTTATCTGACAGACCTGTGGGAGTAATGTTTGTTAGCATTACCTGAATGTTGCCACACAAATTATCAAATTCCACATTAGTATTATGCACATACATCTCACTCTGTTACTGCATACACTCTGGTCACAGCTTCACAACATGGGGATGGAGATGGGAAATACTTGGCTTATTACTCTCATAACATTTTGTGGAGTTGCTAGAGTGACAGGTTTGTTCTTGTAGATGTCTGACAATCAGTTGTTGTCATTATTTGTTACCTAAACATCTGGAAATCATCCCACTGATTTGCCAGGGGGACAGGGTGACAGGCAGTAGATATGGGCCAATTAACTGGACATTCTGGACATATCTGTATAGTTGTAGGGTGTGATTCTGCATACAGCTTACTACCACTCCCAGGATTCGAACCATGGCTGTGTGTGCTAAAAATACAACCGTTCACGTCTCATTTGAGTGTGCTATTTGGATTATGTGGTCTATCCTTTCATTGATTTCTGTCTAAGTCTCTCTCAGTTGTACAATATGACCTCTTATGATTACAACAGTCATATACAGACATTTCTACACATTTTATTTATGTAGCACCGTGTGGGTAACAGAACTTAATAGAACAGTACTATTAAGAGATTGCAACTCTACATTACCATATGATACCAGAGTGAACACATGCAGTCCAGCAGTTAGACCTTTATTGTCAGGGTGTTAACCTTTTATTTACATACAACCTATATGAGACTCTTCCTGCCATAGTCTCTGGTGTATACAGTACATGCATTAAACAACACAGGTTTTATACTGGCAATTAACTTACTATTACTTTTAGATTTATTTCTTATGACAGTACATGCAAGACTATTACTAACCTGCCTTGCAACACAACCTCTGCAATCTACAGGCATGGGCTTCCCAGTTCTCAGCCCGCTCATCTGCCACTGTCAAATACATAAGAGGAATATTTAGCCATACTTATCTATAATATATATGAGCTGGCAATTATTAAACAGGTAGTGGACTGATACTTACACACGGCTGGGACATCCCCCATCCTCCTAGCCTCTTGGATCCACTGATCCAAGAGATCCATTTTTCTCTGCTTCAGGTTGGCATATTGATGCGTGACCTGCTCACCACTTCAAGGTATGCCAGTGGCACTGGTGAGGTCACGGTACAGATGGTCCCAGGCTTCCACTTTATATTGAGAACCCTGGTACTGGCCCTGCAGCAGCCTCTGGTCATGTTCTTTAACAAGGAGTCATGCCATGACTTTGGAATCCTGGATGCCCCAGCACTGCACCTGAAAGTGCACTCCCTCTCCCATACCAGTCATAGTGTCTACAGGAGGAAGCTGCAACCAGTTATGAGATGTATTCCCACCTGTTGGGTTTAAATAGGGCTGATTTCCCACACTTTGTCATGACTGGACAGTTTTGAAAATGATAAGCTATGGGCAAACCTGCTTACCTAAGGTTGGCATTGCTTAAAGGGTTATACCAACGAGCAAACTGATTAAGCTGGCCTACACATTGCTAACACTTAGTAAGCAGAGCTGTGCATAGCTTAGCACTGCTTAAATTTTAATTTGCATACTATTTGCTGTTTGCCATCATTGCATGTTATATATGTGTTTGGTATCCATGATTCATGTGTACATACACTGTATGGGGTCCTTGTGTTTCTTAGGGGATTTAAACACATTTTACAATGACACCTCACATCTGGACTTAATGCAGTACTCCATTTCACATATTTATGTTATGTATTAGGCTATACAACATAAAACTATATATACATTCCTTTCACATGTTACGTTTACTATTCCTATAGTGAGGATTTGTTTTGTGATACCTCAGTCTTATGTATTGATGTGATGTCTTAGTGGTTAACTACTGTGACTATAGTGTACAGGGTCCTGGGTTTAAGAGCTGTTTATTTTGTTTCTGGCCACAACAGCAGATGTGTGATCAAGGCACTTTTAAGCAATTGTAAGTGGGTTTGCATGGGTTTGTGTGAAGGTAAGCAATGCTAATTTCTGGCTGTATATGATTACAGAGAGTTAGCTTCAATATTGCTTAGCCTGTGTGTGCATAGCTTACCACCACACAAACTGGCTTAAACCCGCTTACTACTGCTTAAATATGCTTACACCTGCTTACTACTGCTTAATAGTGCTTACTCCCGCTTACCCCCACACTAATTTAGAGAGCAATATAAAATGGCTCTTAGGAAGGTGGTGGATTTGGACACTCTATGGATTTAACAACAAGATCCAAATGCAGATTCTTAGTTTTAGCACTTGAATTTGCTTATCTGTGCTCAAAACTTGTTCAGAACTTGTAAGCACTAAATAAACTACAAATTACTACAGCACTCACCCTTCCTCATTACCTAGAGGAAAACAGTTTTGGTACTTACTTTCCTTACTTGCTTAGAGAAAAACAGCTCTTGCACTCATTTTCCTCACTTGTCTAGAGGAAAATATTTTTTATTCAGGTATGTCCAAGGGTCAGCTCCCAGTGTTCTCTCCTGTCTATATGATGAATCTGGGCATCTTGGGGCAATGTAGCAATTGCCTCATGTACACAAACAACCCTCTCCTTCTACCACCCAACACCAACACTACAACCTGTGAGAGATGCACTTATCTAGCCAAACTGGAAGTAAAGCTCTCTCCAACCAAGACTGAACTTGATAGTCAAGAGGAGAATGTAAACACTTGCACCACACCACACTCATCACATAGTCCCACTAAACCCACATCACCAAAATCCACACATAGAAACACAAAAACATTCACGGAGGCTCTCAATAATAATCTGCTCAAGCAACAGAGACCTCCAAAGCAGAAATTCAAGCAACCTCCCACCACAAACATAACCCAAATGACACATAGCCCACAGTCTCAGTGTGCCACTCAACCACAGCCCATAAGTTAAAACAACGTACACAACACACTAGTCATAGGTGACTCTATAGTCAGGCACACTGATGTCCCACTCACCAGACTAAACAAGGAGAAGGTCACTGTCAGCTGCCTGTCAGGTGCCAGGATCCGCCATATAACCCACGCACTCATGTCACTCCACAACAAGTACAAATATGGCTCTGTGATTGTCCATGTTGGTGGGAACGACCTGAGATGTACCTCCCTGGACTACATGAAAAGAGACATGGAAGAACTCTCCGATCTTGTAGCCCAGGCAGGTATGACCTTAGCCATGAGTAGCATCCTGCCATTGCCCAGAATTATACCGCAGTACAAGGACAAAATGATTGACTTCAACAATTGGCTAAGCATCTAGTGTCATTCTAAGGGGATCCAGTATCTGTCTGCCTTGGACAACATGCTCAACAGACCACTATGCTCTGCCAGAGATGGCCTGCACCTGTCACCCCTGGGATTCCGGATACTGGCTAAGGCTCATGCTGCCCCTAAAGTGCCTTTTTTAGTCAAGGTTTAAATGTCAAATTCACCACCATAACAGGAACAGGCAAGCAAAAACTGAGGGCAATGCTACTCAATGCTAGAAGTCTAAATCTCAAAATGCACTCACTCAAGGCACTCCTTAAAATGGAGAACATCGATGTCTGTGCAGTGAATGAGACCTGGTTGAAGGCTCCAGAGAGTACCCCTGCATTACCAGGCTATAACTCATACTACACTTTTCGGCCATCTAACCTGGACCAGAACACCAAAGGTAGAGGTGTGTCCATATTCATTAAGGATATCCACACCTCCAGGCTAGTTGCTCAGCATAATGCAGCCAAGATTATCCAAGTGAAACTAACTCTGGGCAAAACTGCAATCCAAATTATAGCCTGCTATAGATCCCCCACCATGCCCCAGGATTCCCACTCTTCTTTTCTTGATATACTGGAAAATATTAGGGTTCAAGCAAACAACCAAATATTGGGCGATTTGAACTACCCCACCATTAACTGGGAAAACTGCTCATGTACCAACTCCTTTGCTCAGCGCTTTCTGGAATTCATAAATTCCAATGCCCTGGATCAACTTATCCAAACCCCCGCCAGGGGCAACAATATCCTAGACCTAGTCATTACCAACATGAGTGATCGATGTTCCACACCTGAAGTAAACTCCTTGTTGGTCTGATCGGACCATAAGCTAATCACCCTAGATATCCACATCCTGCCCGCACCCCCCCCCCCCCATTAAGGAAACCGCTGTAAAAAAATTCTCCAAAGCCAACTTCCTGCTTCTTAAGACAGAAGTGGCGAGCTTCATGACACCTATGCAGATGGACAATACAATTACAACTGCTGAATCCTACACAAATGCACTTTATAAGCACTTACACGAGTGCATGGATTGTGCTATCCCAAACAGAACCAAGATGCTATCCTCCAAAAAAGGAAGCTAATCTGGTGGTTCCCTGCCATAAACAAACTCTACAACAGAAGGAAGAAATTGTTGCAAAAGAGAGTAAAATCCCATGAGTGGAGGAACTCCCTGATCAGCCTCAGCAAGAAGCTGAGATCCCTTATAAGATCCTCCAAAGCTAGTTATGAAAACAATATTGCCACTGATTCTAAAGACAACCACAAAGCATTCTATAGCTATGTCAAGAATCTCAATGGCAACACTCAGATCTGCTCTGAGTTACAGCACAATGGCACAAAAATTACGGAACCAACTGATATTGCCAACATCCTGGCAGATAGGTTCACTGCTAACTTTACTCCCCTCTCACTCCCTAAAGGGCCCATATCTATACAGGAAGAATGCAGATTCTCTGTAATCACAACTTCACAGGTAAAAGCAGCACTCTCTAAAGCCAAAAACACAGCATCCATGGGACCGGACAATGTTCCAGGCTGCATTTTAAACGAACTTCAGAATGAAATGGCTCCCCACCTAAGCACCATGTTCAATCATAGCCTCACATCAGGCTTTGTGCCCACTGAATGGCACACAGCAACAGTTATCCTACTCAACAAAGGGGGAGCCACCACTAATCCTGGGAACTATTACCCTATTAGCCTGATGAGCCTGGTTTGCAAGGCCATGGAATGTATCATCATGGAATTCATAAACAAAGACATTGGTAACCTCCAAACTCTGGACCCCACCCAGATCAGGTTTGTGAAAGACAGATCATGCCTTCTGAACCTGATCGACTTCTTTGAGGCGGTCAACAAAGCCGTAGATGAGGGTAAGGTAGTTCACGCAGCCTATCTTGACCTCGCCAAGGCTTTCAACACCATCCCCCATTCTGGAATTATAGCTAAACTCACTAAACTCGGTATAAATCCCTATGTCACAAGATGGGTTGCTAACTGGCTCACTGACAGAACCCACACTGTAAAAGTTGCAGACTCCAAATCTGACTTCAATTCAGTGACGAGTGGAGTACCACAGGGATCAGTCATGGGACCTCTCCTGTTTGGTATCTACTTCTCTGAAGTACAGGCTAACACAGAAGGCCTCTGGCTGACAAAGTTTGCAGATGACTGCAAACTAGCTCATTCCCTCCAGTAGAGCTCTTTTAAGTGTGCACCTTTAACTCCTAGTGGGCGTGGCTTCAGCATTTAAAAATTTAAGTTATCACCTTACATTTTTAACAAATACCCATTGACAGAGGTCATATATCAATACAATTGTGTTTGCTATCATGTATGCTTCAAGATAAAATTTTCCGATACCTTGTATGTAACATGGTTTTGGAATTATTAATGCAAATATGAACAGGCAATATTTGACGCCTAGAGGAGCAGTAGGGTGTAACTGCAGAAACGCCTGGAGACGTCACTCGGCTGTAATGAGCTAGGAGCTATAGATGAGTCCCCAAATTATGTGGACATCCTACAGAAGGGCTTCACTGAGACAGATGCCTGGTGCCAGAGCCATGGCCTCAAGCTCAATACCAAAAAGTGCATTGTTATCCCCTTTGGTAAAAACTCTGTACCCATGAACTACCATGAACTACCACATAGGTGGCAGTCTTCTTAATGCTGAATGTGTGATAAGAGACCTTGGGACCCAGATGGACAGTGGTCTCTCCTTTGATAAAAACATTGCCACAGTAGTCAGGAAATCCTGCTACATGGCACACCTCACCACAAAAGGGTTCACAACCAGGAAAAAAGAGGTCTTTGTTCCCTTTTACTCAACACTCATTAGACCCATTATAGAGTACAATGCCCCTTTTGGAATGTACCTCACAAGACATCTGCAGCAGCTGGAAAGGCCACAGAAGTACCTCACAAAGAGAACTACTGGCCTTAAACAGATGCCCTACACTGATCGTCTCAAAAAACTCCAGATTTAATCTGTAGCATATTACCTACTCCGAGGTGATCTCTGCCTAACATATAAAGCTATGTCAAGCTCAGAGCTGCTAAACATGCTACACCTAAAGAAATCCAAATCCCACCAAGCCACATGCTCTAGGGACCTAAACCTTGTCACCACAATAAACAGGACTTGCTGGAGGAATAGATTTCTGTCCCAGAGACTTCCCTTATTCTGGAACAAGCAACCCATCTATGTCAAGCAAAGTTCCTCATTAACACTCTTGATGAAAAATCTTGATGAGTAGATGGGAAATAGGAAATACACCCCGGGGATCACGTCTGTGGCTCTGCTCATCAGGGGCACAGGAAATAAACTTTCTTGGGTTGGTGTAAGCCAGGGAACTTTGTTGGCTAGGCTTACTTAGGCCCTTGGGCCAATAGCCTAGTACCTAACTATGAACCTATGAACCTATTACACATTATATCTTTGATTTATAACCCTGATTCATGTGTACATATACTGTATGGGGCACTTGTGTTTATCTGTGGATTTTACAACATTATTACAATTACACCTCACATCTGCATTTAATGTAGTACTCCACTTCACAAATATATTTTATTTAGTAGGTTATGCAACAAAATATATTGTTAATAAAGCTCTCAGACATATCCCCTGCACTCGTACACACTCCATGTCCATTTAGGAGCTCAGGCAGAACACCTTCATTAATATGCATGGTACACTGCCATGCTGCTCCTAAATGGTCACGTCTGTGCAGGACTAAGCTAGTCCTGCACAGAAGTTTAGTGAATCTGGGGGACTTTCTTTCCACTAGAACTTCATCAGAACTAATGCAGACACAAAGTCATGTCTTTAAATCCTCAAAGGATTCAAAACTGTTTACATTAGCAGCAACCTTAATATCATACAATTAGTTAATACATTAGTTATTTAAAAAGACCATTTGACTGTATTTCTCATAAAAATTACGACACATAAGCAAAAATAAGTGTCTAAAAATCTCGTTAACCTATATCCAAACTCATATAGGTAGAAACCAATTATGTTGTGTGTACCTCTGCAATATAGTATTTCATTGGTCTTAGGGTATATATATATATATATATATATATATATATATATATATATATATATATATATATGGATCCCTATCACAACACTGACACGCCACAAACCTGACACTCAAAACAACGACACCAAAACACCAAAAACACACAAAACCGACAACTCACAAAACTGAACACCGTAACACCGACACCCAAAACACTGACACACAAAACGTAAACTACACATAACACACAACTATACATGACTAACCCTAACCCAAACCCTAACCCTAAGGTCCGACACTACCGCACACTTACCCTACCTGCACCCTAACCCTAACTCACTTAACCCGCCACTAAACATACATTCCGTCAATATCGCGCACTTACCCTACCCGCACCCTAACCCTAACTCACTTAACCCACCACTACACCTAAAGTCCGTCACTACCACACACTCACCTTTCCCGCACCCTAACCCTAAATCCCACACTATCTCACACTTACCTGTCCGCTCCCTAACGTGAAATCCCTCACTATCACACACTTATCTGTCCGCTCCCTAATGCTAAATCCCTCACTAGCACACACTTACCTGTCTGCTCCCTAACGCTAAATCCCTCACTAGCACACACTTACCTGTCCGCTCCCTAACGCTAAATCCCTCACTATCGCACACTTACCAACTCGCGCTCACACGTTGCCCATGTCGGTGTTTCGGCTGTCGGGATTTCACATTGTCGATCATCTGTCTTGTCGATCTTCTCTTGTCGGTCTTCTTAGCATCGGTGTTTCGGAATGTTGATGAAGTCAAGGGGACCCATATTTTCACATTTGTAATAAGTTAGAATAACAGCTCAGCTAGTAAAAATGTGTTAATATGCACATGATTGATAATCCCTATGTCCACTCTCCCATTGTTGGCATATTAACTTTATACTAGTTCCTAAATCCTGTCAACCCTCAACACTAGGGCACTGCCAATAGATACTCTATCGTTAACACACAGAAATTGAGTCGAGTCTAATAGTGTTTTCCATAATAACTCCTTGAATTCCAGGTATGCTTTCCAGTTAACATCCCTTTCAGTTTTGCAGATCTTCACTAGAATATAGAACAAGAACTTATTAAAACCTTTGTAGCCCTTGCATGCTTACTTAGTGCATTGTTGTTGTCCTGTTCTTTAATAGCATAAACATGCTGGTATATTCTCATTCTAGAGGCCTCTTGGTCTTCCTGATATAAAAGGCCTGACATGTTAAACAAACAGCACATAAACAACTGTTTTAGTACTGCAATTATGCCTCTCATTTGTTGAAATGGTTTGACAATAATTGCCCACCACAAAGCTTGGACCATCATGAATATACCTGCATTATGGACATAAACATATTTAGACATCCACATCCTAGTTTCTTTATAGTTAGCAATTCTGCTAATATGTTTTTCAAGAAAGGACTAAATGTCTTTTCCTGTTTTATGAACTGCAAAGGGATTGTCATCCAGATTCATAATTAAATCAATGCTACTATACACACTTTTCCAGTTCTTGTCTAAAATACCTTTCACTTAAAAAAAAAAATCCTGACTATAAGTCAAGGTCATTGTCCTGGAAAAGTCTGCCCTCTTTTGAACTGCAGGTACACTTACCTTGTCTGAAAACCTCAACATTAGATGAAAACTAACAAATCTCATTAGTTATTTCTGCATTGAGGTTGTTAAACAGGTCCTCTGGGTAATCCTTATCCATGACCATTTTTTCACATAACTAATTCACTGTAGAAAACAGCATCATCAGAAACCAGCCTTGATAGTTGGACCATTTAACCCTTTACTAGATTTCTATTTTGCTACTTGGAGTGATTACTCTGATAGTGTAAAAAAACTATTGCTATATGTTGGTTTCCTGTAAAAGATTATCTCTTACAGTGGCATCCAAGTAATGCATATGGTGTTCATTTACTACCATTCTAAATGAATTATTGATATATATATATATATATATATATATATATATATATATATATATATATATATATATATATATATATATATATATACCTTACAATTAATGAAACATTTTGTTGAAGTGATGATTAAAGATTTTACTTTTGACAAGAACTTGGTGAACAGCTTATGTGGTTTGGTGTATTAGTTTTTCATTTTTATTCGATGGAGTTGAGGTGGTTTTATTTGTTTTTGCTTTGAAATACCTCTTGTTGTACACAGTATCGCAGGAATTGATTCACAGCACTCCATAACATGAGGGATTGAACTTATATAAGTTGGTGAACAGTGAGAACCACAATTTTTATGAGATGACAAATAAAATGGACATGCTATTTAATTGATCCTCCCTTCTGGGGGGGGGGGGGGTCCTGGACAGCCACAACAACACAATGCACAAACAATGCTGCCGTTATAGAAGCAGCTCCACAAGGTCAGAATGCTACACAAACTTATGCTGGTGTAATTAAGCATGGTGAGAAGCAAGACTGAGCACGAGTGTACAATTGATACTGGGATTTCTAGAGACTACTTAGATGATTGTTTTAAATTGAGTTTTACCTCCAGATGAACACTAACAATGGTGCTGCCAACAATGACAAGGACTTACAGGATAAGATGATACATTTTGAAAAGTTATTAAAAAAATATAAGGGACTTCAGTTGAACAACAGTTTTTTTTATAACTGTTTATGTAAGAAGCAAGTCCCTAAATGCCATCATACTTTCAAATTCATGAATGGGCTGGTTAAAGGGTCAGTGTTATACAGTGAACTGCTTTCCTTATTCCTGGTAATTCTATGAAAATGGTTCAATTTGAACAGGAGATCAGGAAGATAGAGAATAATATCAACGACTTCCTGTTCGATTTTAACTTTAACAAGTACACAGAGATTTTTAGAAATGTGAAACAGTAATGTGTCAATATTAAACAATGTAAAATTAAGACATTAAAGCATGACAAGCTGGAATATATCGAGAAAAGAGCATATCCAGTTCCTCATAAACGGGACAGCAATCTTACACATAAAGGAAACTATGGTAACACCTTTTTTCCTGAGGACAAGGTTCTGGATATTGATAATGTTCTTTTTTTAGAGGAATTACTAAAAATAAGGCATTCACAAATTGCTGGAGAAGAAGAATAGGGAGCATTGGCTTTGGAGGGGAAGTTCAAACCTTAACTCCAATTTCAAACAATGAACAATCACTCTTGGACCCCTCCTCGAAGGAGGCAGGGGAGGGGAAAGAAAAATATTTAAGTCCACCCTTTGGAATTATAGGGACTGTGCATGACTTTGATGGGATTTACAACTTTAGTGTTTTAAATATAACATTGACTTTGGTAAACTTTTACAAAAGGGTTTACTTTTGTACTTTTGAAAAATTAGATCTTGTAGACACTTTAATTGAGTTAAAGCTTTTCACATGAAAACTGAACCTAAAGTTGTTTTTAAAGGTAAAGACTATAGGGTTAACCAGGGAGTTGAACTTACAAAGAAGGGTGTCTTTAACCCCCTCTGGCTCCTCATATTCTTTTATTTGAAAAGCTTCATGAATGAAATATCAAGAGCAGTGCCACTGACATAGGAAGTAGCAAAAAATGCATAATTTGACATTAGATGAGAGTAAGTTGTTAAATGAATTGAATAAGGACCCCAACATTAGGATTATGAAACCAAACAAATGTTGAGGGGTGGTGATTATGGGCAGGCTTTATTATGCATATAAAATGTTACAGTTTTTAAATGATGGTAACTATTTTAGTAGTGTGTCCATTAACAAAGTTAATACATACTATTATAAAATCGATTTATGGCTTAATGAGATTGAATCGGAATACAGTTTTTCCAAACAGATTATGGAATTTTTGAGAACAAAAAACGTTAGTACCAACTATTTTTTGGTATCCCAAAGGTCACAAAAATCTGATGGATCCCCTTTTGAGACCTATTGTGGCCACGGGGTGGGGGTCAAAAACTGCCATTGGAAAATATGTTGATTATAGACTAAAAGAGCTTCAGAATGACAAAATCCACATTTTAATAGACTCATAGCACTTGAGCTTTGGGAAAAGAGACCTATTTGGGCAATTCCATTTTTGGGGGGGATTGATTTAAAGGATTTATTCCTGGTAATCCTGCATGACACAGGGATGGAGTGGTTCTGGGAGGTACTTATTTTGGACTTTGAGTTGAGTCATGATGATATTAAATTGATTTGTGCCTGTTTGGAAATGGTACTACACAACAGCTATGTCTATTTTGATGGAGAATATTGCAAGCAGGTTAGGGTGTAGCCATGGGGGTAGCAGCTACCCCATTTTTGCCAACATGGCAACCTTTAAGGATTTTTTTTGGAGAATACAGTCAGTACCTGGATGACATATTCATTATGTGGAAAGGCAATATGGACAACCTCAATGATTTGTTTATCAGCAACTATACTCCTTTTATGGTTCACAGTAGAACTAAATGAAGACTGTGGATATCACAATAAGTAAAAACAAGTTAGATGAGAGATATAAATCTAACATTTACAGGAAAACAATGCATTCTAATAGTTTTTTTAACTATCAGAGTAATCATTCAAATTAAAGGTCAGATAGTCCAACTACTGAGGCTGGTTTATGATTATACCATTTTCATAATGAATTGGTTATGTTAAAACAAATGTTTTGGGTTAGGGATTAATCAAAGGGCCTGTTTGGCAACCTCAGTGCAGAAAAATAATTAACAAGTGATTTGTTAGTTTTCAGCCACTATGGAGATTTCCAGACAAGGTACATATATAAACAGTTCAAAACGGGATGGATTTTTCCATGGCAATGATTTTGACTTATGGTCAGGATTGTCTTAAAATGAAAGGTATTTTAGACAAGAACTGGAAAAGTGTGTTTATTACCTTTGATTTAATTTCAAATCTAGATGACAGTCATTTGGTAGTTTATAAAAAGGGAAAAGACATCAAGTTCTTACTTGAAAGAATTACTAGCAGGATCGATAACTATAATGGAACTATGATGTGGATGTCCTAAATAAGTATGCAAGACGCTGCAAAGGTTTTAATACATTCCTGTTCTATATCCTAGAGAAGGTCTGAAAAAATGAAAGTGGTGGTTACTGGGAAGCACAACTGGAATACAAAGAGTTATTTTGGCAAACGTTATTAGAAGTCACCCAATTTATGGGGATAGAGTATCTATTGGTAGTGCCCTAGTGTTGAGGGCTGACCAACAACAGGACAATTAGCATACCAATTATCAAACCACAAGTTTGTCTTAGTTGATTTGTTATTTTAACTTATTACAAATATGAATGCATTATTCATATATACACTAAACCCCAGATTTACTATTCTTCCATGCAGGAATAAGCTCCATGCAGGACTAGCTTAGTCCTGCATGGAAGTGGCCATTTAGGAGCAGGGCGGCAGCGTGACATGCATATTAATGAAAGCGCTGCCAGAGCTCCTAATCTTACAGAGTGTGTAAGAGTGCATGGGGCATGTCTGAGAGCAGATCTGTCAGAATATACACGCCCCTGAAATGAAAAACAGCAGAAAGTCCTAAAAGAATGAGCGAGACCACTTATAGGTGTATGCATACCCCCAGCAACATCCCCCTACATGTACAAGAGCAATAGTTAACACAAAAAATGTAAAGATACTTTATTTTTTTATGAAACAAATTAAATTTAACCGTAGGTGCACGGGTTTGCCCATCACTTAGCTACAGTTAATGCAGCTTAAATGGCAGAAGAGGATAAAAAGCAAGATATATGCAAATGAAGCAGTATAGCAATAGTGTAGTGGGCAGCACATTTACCTTACAAGCAGTCATTCCCTGTTTGATTGCCACTGCAGCACATTCCATTTTCCATGTCAAATCACTTTATTACTCATATCTGTAGTTGCATAACCTACTAAATAAAATATATTTGTGAAATGGAGTACTGCATGAAATGCAGATGTGAGGTGTCAGTGTCATAATGTTGCAAAGTCCACAGATAATCACGTGTCCCATAAAGTATATGTACACAGGAATCAGCGATACAAATGGAAGGTAAAATGTGTAATGAATGAAAACTTCAAACAGCTTTCAAATCCCCCACCTTCCCAAGAACCATTAGACATTACTGTCTAAATTAGTGCAGTGGTAAGTAGGAGTAAGCACTAGTAAGCAAGTGTAAGCACTATTAAGCACTAGTAAGGGGGAGAAAGCATATGTAAGTACTAGTAAGTGGGTTTAAGCCTCTTTGCATGGGGGTAAGCAATGTGCACACAGGTTAAGCAATATTGAAGCTAACTCTCTGTAAGCATATTTAACCGGAGATTAGCATTGCTTACCCTCATGCAAACCTGCTTACAAGTGCTTAAAAATGCCTTAATCACTCTGTATACAACAGCCTCTGTTCTGGCCAGAAATAAAATAAACAGCCTTTGCACATCTTGAACCCAGGTCACAGTATATTACAGTCACAGTAGTTAACCACTATGCCACCACAGCAGTACATAAGACTGAGGTATCACCAAACAAATCCTCACCATAGAAAAATCAAACTGAACATGTGAA
The DNA here is from genome assembly GCF_019279795.1 of Protopterus annectens. Taxonomy (NCBI): domain Eukaryota; kingdom Metazoa; phylum Chordata; order Ceratodontiformes; family Protopteridae; genus Protopterus; species Protopterus annectens. Next base: position 1,185,216,396 of record NC_056728.1, read on the forward strand.
AGAAATATATATATAGTCTTATGTTCTGTAACCTACTACATAACATAAATATGCGAACTGGAGTACTGCAGTAAGCCCAGATGTGAGGTGTAATTTTAATAAAGTGTTGAAGTCCCCTAATAAACACAAGGACCCCATACATTGTATGTATACATGAATCACAGATATCAGACACATATATAACATGTAATGAATAATAAATCAATGCCAAAAAGCAAATAGAATGCAAATTAAATATTAAGCAATGCTAAGCATTGCACAGGTCAGCTTAGTAGGTGTAAGAAATGTGTAGCTCAGCTAACTCAATTTGCCCATTAGTATACCCCTTTAAACAATGGCAGCCTTAGGTAAGCAGGTTTGCCCATAGCTCAGCCTTTTCAAAACCATCCAACCATGGCAAAGTGCAGGAAATCAGGCCTATTTAAACCCAACAGGTGAGAATACATCTCATAACTGGTTGTAGTTTCCCCTTGCAGGCACTATGTCTGGAATGGGAAAGGGTGTGCACTTTTGGCCGCAGTGCTGAGGCATCCAGGAGTCCAGAGTCATGGCAGGGCTCCTTGTCAAAGACCATGAATAGAGACTGCTGCAGGGCCAGTACCAGGATTCCCAATATAAAGCGGAAGCCTGAGACCATCTCGACCATGACCTCACCAGTGCCACAGGTATACCCCGAACTGGTAAGCAGGTCAGGCATCACTATGCCGACCTGAAACGGTGAAAAGGGGATCTCTTGGATCAGTGGATCCAAGAGGCTAGGAGGACAGGGGAGGTCCCAGATGTGTGCAAGTATCACTCCACTACCTGTTTAATAATTGCCAGCTCCTGTATATTATGGATAGGTATGGCTAAATATTCCTCTTATGTCCTTCATAGCTGCAAGTGAGCAGACTGCGAACCAGGATGCCCATGGATGTTGCCTGGGGAGGTTGCAATGCTAGACAGGTTAGTAATTCTCTTGCATGTACTGTCATAGGAAATTAATCGAACAGTATTAGAAAATTAATTGCCAGTATAAAACCTGTATTGTTTAAGGCAAGTACTGCATACTCCAGATAATATGGCAGGAAGATTCTCATATAGGTTATATGTAAATAAAAGCATAATAGCCTGACAATAAAGGTCTAACTGTTGGACTGCATGTGTTTACTCTGGTATCATATGGTAATGTAGATTTGCAATCACGAAATAGTGCTGTTGTATTAAGCACTGTTACCCACACTGTGCAACATAAATAAAATGGATAGGAATGTCTGTATATGACTGATGTAATCCCCAGAGGTACAACTGAGAGAGACATAGACAGAAAACATTGAACCGACAGACAACAAAATCCAAATAGCACACACAACTGTAACGTGAACTGTTGTATTTTTAGCACCCGCAGCCATGGTTTGAATCCTGGGAGTGATAGTAGTCTGCATACAGAATCATACCCCACAACTATACAGATATGTCCAGAATGCCCAGTAAATTGGCCCATATCTGCTGCCTGTCACTCTGTACCCCTGGAAAATCAGTGGGATGATCCCAGATGCATAGGCTGCAAACATGAAATACAGCTGATTGTCACACATCTATAAGAACAACCCTGTCATTCTAGCAACTCCCCAAACTTTTGTGAGAGCAATAAGCCAAGTATGTCCCATCTGTATCCCCATGTTCTCAAGCTGTGACCAGAATGTGTACAGTAACAGACTGAGATGTAAGTGCATAATACTAATGTGAAATCTGGTACTTTGCGTGACAACATTCAGGTAGTGCTAACAAACATTGCTCGCACAGATCCGTCAGATACGAACACTGCCCAGAAATAAAAGATTGATACCCTTTACTGGTACTGTTTACTTTGGTATTGTATGGCATTGTTATTGTTGCAGTTGCTCTTAATAATAAGGTATTACTCATCACTGTCACCCACAGTCTGCTACATAATATAACTGTCTAGGAAATCCTGTATAAGAGTGATGTAATACAAGGTCAGAATGTAAAACCACAGGAGAATTATACACAGAAATCAGATAAGAGATATACAGCAATATCAATATAGGACACACAACTGTGATGGACAGTGTTTTAGTGTTAACAGACACAGCCATGGTCTGAATCCTGGGAGTGGAAGTAGGCTGCATACATAATCATAACCCACAACCATACAGATATGTCCAGAATGTTGAGTATATTGGCCCATATCTGCTGCTTGTCACCCTGTCTCCCAGGGAAATCAGTGGAATGATCCCAGATGCTTAGGCAGTAAACAGGAAATACAACTGATTGTCACTCATCTATAAAACCAAACCTGTCACACTAGCAACTCCCCAAAATGTTATGAGAGTAATAAGCCAAGTATGTCCCATCTATACCCCCATGTTGTCAAGCTGTGACCAGAGTGTGTACAGTAACTGAGTGAGATGTATGTGCATAATACTAATCTGGATTCTGGTAATTTGTGTGGCAGTATTAAGGTGGTGCTAACAAACACTGCTCCCACAGGTCCGTCAGATACAAACACTGTGTCTAGAAATAAAAGATTGATACCCTGTACTGGTACTGTTTACTCTGGTATTGTATGGCATTGTGAGTGTTGCAGTTGCTCTGAATAATAAGGTATCACTCATCACTGTCACCCATACTGTGCTACATAATATAACTGTCTAGGAAATCCTGTATAAGAGAGCTGTAAGTCACTAAAGGTTGAAGAGGGCAATAGTCTACATATGTCCCAGTTCACCTGCATGTGGTGAAGACATGGCCAGAGTTTATGCAAAAAAAAGATGGACAAATATGTGCATAACATCAACTTGGAATCTGGGAGTATGTAGAGAAAGTTAGTGTTAACAAACAATTCCTCCACAGGTATACCAGGTAAGAGGTGTATACTGCAGGTAAAACCAGTTCATGTATATAACTGTCAACAGCCATATCACTGTCCAAACTAAGGCAATAGGGTAGTGTAGTAATACCTGTAAGGTACAGATAACAGCACTGACTAGGAAGGTAATGTGAACTACAGAAATATGCTAGTTGTTAATTGACATCTATCCCCCCTGCCATATCTGCAACAATAAACTAAATACCTAACTCAATTGGTACGCAATGACTTCACTGTAATGTTGGGACATATGTCCTATTGTTTGACAGTTATTTAAATTTTTTTCTATGCATGTGCTATGTTGAAATGCTCCAACATTGGTGGAATGGTGCCATCAATGTATCTGCATGCTGTTGTAATTACCACTGCGGTCCCATATATGGATGTGTTCTGTTTGCTATGCAACTGTTCCATATCTGGTGTCAGGGTTAATGGGAATATCTATGCATGCTGATATACCTAATCCTGGAATGTGTTGACTATTACTAACCAACATATGTTGATAAAACATAAACACTATAACACGTATGGAAATGCGGGTCCCAGCGGGCCACCTGTCCCACATCAGCTGGCCGTGGCACCGGGCACCAGCATGTCTAGGGCCCAACCCGGGAGCTCCCCGTCTGTTGGTTCTGCACCACCTTCGGGTGAAACCACCTCAGGGGGATGGGGCTCACCCCCCCCCCGGGAGCGGGCATGGACATGATCCTGTCACCCATTGCCAGGTCCGGGTCGTGGTGCATAGTGAGCTCAATCAGCAGTTTGGAGATCAGCTACTCCAGCTCAAGGGCTGCATGTCATGACTAGAGGGTTGGCCTGGCTCTTCGACTCAGCCCCCAGCACAGCTACATTCGGGACTGTGAAGGTGCAGTGGTGACTGGCCATGGCAGGGACCTAATTCACACTGTTTCCACTAGGAAGCTTATGGGCATTCGATTTCCCAACACCCCCCATCAAGGTGTTTTCCCCCCACATGTGTCATATACCACCCCTGTATGCATCTTGTCTTGGCTGTTAACCTACCCAACCTACCTCCCCAAATATACCTACTATCCCTCCTCAACATCCCACTCTCACCTGAAAAAAAAGCAATCTGTTCCCACAAAAAATTTCACCCAATACATAGCTGTCCATTTCGCTCACATGTGCACTGGACACATGTAATCTAGTCTAATTGGCATCACGACATATTATTGTTGTCTTCACTCCTCTCTCAGGTTTGAGTGTCCAAATCTACCTCCAAATGCAGTGTATATGCACAGCTGTTACTGTAGAAGAAATGGGCAACTATGGACCTTCCATACACCCTTCCTGCACATCCCTAGCTATTTTCCCTACTGTCTTTCCCTCGTTGTGTCCCATTTTCACCACTTTCCTATGCACCCTTTTTTCATTTCTTTTAAAGAAATTAGCATGGGCGTAAGCGAGAGTATGCACTTTTAAGCAGCAGTAAGCAGGTTTTAGCTTGTTTGCGTGGGGTTAAGCAATGCATACACAGGTTAAGCAACTGAGAAGCTAAACCAGTATAAGAAACTGTAACCAGAAGTTAGCAGTGCTTACCTCCATGCAAACCTGCGCAAACCTGCTTACAACTGCTAAAAAGTGCCTTAATCACACTGTATCCAGTGTTCCTTGTACTGCCCAGCAACAAAATAAACAGACTTTGTAAGGCTCAAACCCAGGACCATGCTTCAGTCAAAGTGATTTCCCACTAAGCTATGTCAGATATATATAACTCTGATGTTTCCACAAATATATCATCCAGCCCAGTCATTCAACAGTACAGGAAATGTACTTAAACATGTAGATGTATGTGTTTGTGTGTGTGTGTGTGTGTGTGTGTGTGTGTGTGTGTGTGTGTGTGTGTGTGTGTGTGTGGGTGTGGGTGTGTGTGTGTGTGTGTATTTATATCTCAATATAAATAACATATCTATATATGTAGAATATATCTATATATATATATATTTATATATATTTATATATATATATATATATATATATATTTATATATATTTATATATATATATATATATATATATATATATATATATATAAATATATATATATATATATATATATACATACATATATATATATATACACATATATTTATATACAGTAACATATATATATATATATATATATATATATATATATATATATATATATATATATATAAAAGCATAAATATATATCTTTATATGTATACACAGACATATATCTATAGATATAAAAGAGAGCATAACAAAAACATATATGTCCACATGCACCATTAATGGGGGTGAGGGGGCCCAAACAACATAAGGCTTGTATGTATAGATACCCACCCACAGCCAAACACATCTGCCTCGCAATACAATGCCAACTGTTACAAATCCCAAAACCATGACCTGACACAACATGGGCATAAGATGTTAACAGTACTCCACACCACCAGTATGATGTCAGGCTGGTATCAGTATCATGCAGTACAGTCTGGCTACCATAGGGAATGTACAATGTGGAAGAAATGAACAATCCTAAGATATTATATACACAGAGACATATATGCAGATTCATATATATATATATATATATATATATATATATATATATATATATATATATACACACACACACACACACACATACACGCACATATATATATATATATATATATATATATATATATATATATTTATATAAATATATATATGTAACTACACATACACACACAGAGATATGTATAGGAAGATACATATGTAGAAGGTGCACACAATACAGAACAGCAACTATGTCTACAGTTGCCACCTTACCAACTGGACACTATATGAGCCACCCATACAAATGACAGTTGTTGCCTGTAACATATAACCACAGAGACGTCAAAGGATATAACACCACACACATGTTTGCATACATGGTAAAGCTTTATTTGTGTACTATTACAGTCATATATGCCATGTCATATAGTTAGACTATGACATACATATAAACAGACTAATGTAACTGTGAAACAGTTATATTAATATAGTATTCTGGAAAGGTTTAAATATGTTGCTGTCTAGGCCGAGGCCTTCAAGTAGTACAATAGTAAAGACAGACTGGGCCACAGGATAACAATCAATACACAGTAAGTAATGCAGATGTATAGTCCAGCAGCCTCTTTCTACACTCTGTACACAATCCCTAGGGGTTAAAGACCTCAGTTGACACAATGTGATGTATCTGTTACATAACAAGGTATAACTGACACCATCACAATCACGCTGACAAATGGAACAGTCTGGATGGAAGGAAGCAGTAGGCCTGCATTTAACCACGGTGAATTATATGGTAATGTACATCCAGATACCTTAAGGCAGCTTACCCCTGATACCTCCACATTTTGTAACAGCCTATGTTAGTTATGATGCTCCCCCCATACTCTGACATACAGGGCCATATACCACTGTTACATTCACTGGCCTCTGGAGTGCATAAGGGCACATGTGCTGTATAGATGAAGCACACACATATATGGACCCAACCCCACAATATGTGTGGGGCCACAACAGCAGTGGAGTGATGACAGGAATGGCAGCATCACATACTCACAACCCACTACATAACAACCTCTGACAGCATGTCCTGTGGACAAAGCTTGGTATGTAGGTGGAGGACAGAGGCTGGAACACAGGCCCATATGTGAAATACTGTTGTCATACACTAAGCAAGTCGCTGGTGTTACAGGATAGTCTGCAACATACCCTTAGTCAGGAATATGAAGTTAGAAACAGAAATGGATGTAGCCATGTACTGATACCACTGAACACACACACACTGCCAGTGATATATCTGACACAAGAACTGTGTGGTGGACAGACAAAACATAATATGCACACCTCTGGCCATAAAGCGGATAGGCCCACAGTTGAGAGCTATGCAGACAGATTGGATTCCATGTTAAAATAGTATGTACACACAAACCCTGTAACACCAGTGCTATACAATGCATACAACATTACTCGCAATCTGTCTGTAAGTTCTGGAACCTCATACAAATATGTAGGTGGCCTGAGTGTGCAAGTTCTCTTGTAAGAGGTATTGCTACCTGCTGTCTGTAACACTGCTGCCCACACACAGGAAGGATGTCCACCATACAGGAAAGGTAAAGGGACCACACCCACATGAGGTTGGGATTTATTTTAGTAGTGGGTTGCCATGACAGTGATAATTGGAAGTACTACACAGCATGTTGCATGCAGGTAGCAAGCGGAAGACACCTGATTATGTGCAACACCTACAAAATCCATGCTGCAATCTGTTCAAAGCAGCTCAGTTCATTTACTGGAGTGAGACTGAGAGAGAGGGAGTGAAAGGCAAAAAAAAAAAAAAAAAAACAAAGAAAAACATCCATCTAGCAAACTATCCATAATAAACATGATTCCCACAACAGGTATGTGAACTATATATGCATGTACTTGACTGTAGTAACTGGTCCATAATAATGGGATAGATGATGTGGAATGATTTATATGTACCATCAGGTGTTGTTGTTGTAATGATGTTCAGCTGAACAACTGCTAAGGCAATAGAGCCTGACCCTGTGGGAACTGTGCAGAACAGCACTGACTGATAAGATGTATGCCATCATAGTATCTGTTGTATAATGGTAACCATGTATATTACTGTGGCCTATAGCTGGTCATGGAAGTAATGCCATAATGATGGAGATGTGGGTTCCACATCCCACAACATCAGGATACGCAGGCTAACCTGTATTGTAGCATGCTGGAATGCTATATGTGTGTAATAGGGTTACCTGCAATCTGGCCCTACATATACCACCATAACGTTAGGCTGTATCCATATATGGGTCCTGTCTGTGTTGTAGCAAGGCCGAACTGTGCAGCTGTGCAGGAAGGTGTTGTGAGATTGTGGACCTGATGGCTCAATGTACCCCATATATAGGTATGCATATGTGTATACATATATATATATATATATATATATATATATATATATATATATATATTTACATGTATGTCCATAAATATACAGATACCCATATGTAGACATATATATATAAACACATATATACATCATATATATCTACATATATATATATATATATATATATATATATATATATATATATATATATATATATATATATACCTATATGTACATATATGCATGTCTACATATATGCAAACACACATATATGTATGTAAACACATGTCCCCTATATTACCACCACAGTGCTGCATGCTATGTGTGTGGGAACAGCACACATAGCAATACACATAGATATGTACAACTGTCAGTGTGTGCAACATGGATGGGTATGTCACATGTGAACCCCTTGTTGGAACCACATTGCCCTTGTCTGTGAAGTAGGAAATGGGAATATTGGGAAGTATGTTAAGTATAGTTGTGGATGTGGTCTGTGTTGGGAAATATAGAGTACAGCCTACAGGGGTCGTATGTGAAATATGGTGGGTAAACACCATGGATGGTGTGTGGGGTCTGTGATGTGGAAGCCCCATGGGCCCCAATATGGACACAATGGGAACAAGCCTTCCACCCACTGCTATTCACAACAGCAGTCCACGTCTTGGAGGTGCCTGGCCTGGAGGCTGAGCAGGAGGAGCATATGGACCCTGTGAACATGTACTGGGTGCCTCAAGGTGATGTAGCACATCCTACATGTGTCTGTGGAGCCCACTATGGAACAGACCCTGGACCTGACCTTGGGGGACAAGATCATGTCTGTTTGTGCCCCCGGGGGGGGGGACAACATCCCCTGAGTTGATTGCACCTGAAGGTAGTGCTGGACCAGTACATGAGGAGGCCCCAGGATGGGTCCTACATGTGATGTGGCCTGGTAACATAGGCAGACAAGTTTTTAGAGGTGGTTCTGCTGGCAAGTATTCCCTAATCATGCTATTGTGTCACTGTTATAGAATATATGTGGGTAGTAATAGTCTGCACAATACCAGAACATGTCCAACAGCATGCATAGATGTCTCCAATAACACAAAATGTCAGCTGTGCAGCAATCACATAGCAAGTGTACCAAAGGCATATATGGAACCATAGTGACCCTGTCAATGACATACAGGTGAATAGTCTCTAACAGGCGAGCAATTATAGTATCCACACAGGGAACATGGCTACAGACACATAGCACAAATTGTGGTACAATACAATATCTGTCCCACTAGTAGGCAAGCTGCAGCCATTCTTATTGAGTTGTGTGCATGGTTTGTTGTTGCTGATATGGAGGGGTGGTGACAGAAATGTGTATTAAGAACTGTGGTGACATTGCTGTATGAGTTGTTCAGACCTGTTTCCATCTTTATGTCTTTCTGGCAAGATGTCACATGGACAGATCCCAGCTTACTCAGAGAATGACATAGTGATAAACCACCTAATCCAGCACAACCCTGTCCTTTTTGACCAGGCCGCCTATGAGCAGCAGGAGCGTACTGCCCTGTGGAATGACCTAGTCCACAGGGTCAATGATGTCGGACTGCACAACCACAGTTATGAGCAGGTCCGTCATCATTGTTCTGACTTGCTTCGCAATGCCCATCGCCATGCTGCTGTAATCTCGAGTGATCACCATGCAACAGGGGGAGCTATTGCATCCATTCCCCCTGACATGTGTTGAGGTGCTCCTTGCCAGCCTTGTGGCACCTGGATGTCTGCATAGCCAGCAACTGCCGGACACCATTGTAGAGTTGGGTGCTACCCACACACCAGCTGAGGAGTGTGCAGGTAAGGTCACGGGACACGTCAGTAGACCACTGTTGCTTATGCACCCACATCTGTACAGGTAGAACATGTATATCTGTCATGTCATAGATATAGTTTGTTTCTGCATAGTAGTGATAAACAGATGTGCATACATGGTAGTATTGTGGACATGGACTGTTGATGTACTGCAATGCTGCACCCACCCTGTAGCAATGTCACAGGTGTGGCCACTGGCTTCACATCTGTCACCCTCTTATGTAGGTCCCTCCGGTATACCACCAAGGCAGCAGCCTGTAGCTGGTGAGTATGGTTTATTTTGATGCTTGCCAATGCACTGTGCATGTAATGGCTATGGTATATTCCATGCACGCATCTAACACATCTACCCAGAATGCATGCTGTAGATGTGCACATATTGTTGCTGTTAAATGCATGGCATCACAGTGGTGACCATGATGGGGTACTGGAAGGGTATGTCAGACACCTGCAAGATAACTAACATCCTGTCATTGTTGAATGTGTCCACAGCGAGTAACATAATAGTGTTAAACATGGCCTACAGTAGGGACATGTGTGAAACATCAGCCGTATACAGTGCAACAACAGTGTATATACCAGTAGTACAATGGCAACTGTTGCAGAGTTACACTATGGCATAACGTATTACTGTGGTCCACATTATCAGCTGGGACTAGGCTGTAACATGTGATGTGCAGTGTATGGGACACTGCAAACTGACACACATGTAGGCTTTTTTGTCAAGCATCTGCAAAAAGGCTAAAGGTGGCGAGGGGTTGTCAGCATGATGCACCAGTGCACTGCAGCATGGATTCTAAGGATGCTAAAAATGGCTGTATGTGCACACAGTCAGGCTCAGGAACAGTGGCAGATGTAGCTCTACTCCCACAGCAATAGTGATGGTAGTGTGTGAACACCAAGGAATGTGCACATGAGTAGACCTTGCAATCATGCAGATTAGGAGGACATGTGTAGGGCAGACTGAACATACACAGGCAAATGCAGATGGCCTATGCTAATATATACCCCTGCCAGGAGTAGTGACTGCTGTAGTACACATAACAATAGGTGCAACAAACCATCATGATAAGGGTGTGCACACATATGCACACACGGAGTGTATGTATCACGGTCAGCATCCGCACACCTATCACATTCCATAGACACTGCATGTGAATGTACAGGACATATGTCACATATCAGTCTCATGTACTGTTAATATATGCGGTGATGTGGCCCCATCACAGATCAAGGAAGGGTGCGTCATATCAATAAGGGTGTGTACACTCCACATAGCCATGGTATGTTCTGACGGTTATCAGTGTAATAGTATTGGATTGGTCATACAAGGTCCGCTGATGTTGAGATCTGTAAACCAGACATCAAGCATTCACAAATGACATCTGTCCACATATCATCTCAGGTATGTATTGCTGAAAAACATAGGGGCTGTGAGCATTAGAGCTGACATAACTGACAGAGTACTACACATTCAGCAATGGGTTGTACACCTGTAAGGTTTGGTACACAATGAATGGCAGGGTGCAGAACAGGAGCACAGCAATATTGTGTACTTCGGTGCAGTGGTATCCAGGGGAAGGGGCATCACCTACTAACACAGCACATGCATCACACACATGTATAATGTTGCTAGCATGGATTGACTATAGCTGCACTGCATGCTGTTGTGTACCAGATGTCATGCGTGTTGACAGATGGGTAATAGGAGGACTGTGTGTACTACCATTGTGCAACCTCACCTGTATGTGCGTGTGTGTGTGTCTTGGTGGGTGGTTATTTTGTCTGTAGGGTCACTCTGGTGATGTGGAGGGAGGGTGATGCATGTAGGATGCGTGTTTGCATGTGTCTGTGTTTGTGTGGGTGCCCATGTATGCACATGTGTGATTGTGGGGTTGTTCATACAGTAGTACTTCCCTTTGGGATTGTGCAGTACATGGACATGGACTGACACATGACACACCAGGAATACTTCTCATGTATGTAATTACAGGACAGCGGATAGTATAATAAGGTCTGTAGCATGGAACATGCATTGGGAGGGAAGGTAGACACCAGGTATACCCGTTATATTGTATTCAGCAGAGAGGTGACTAACAACCCATGTCTGCAGCACTACAAATGCATTGGGAAATACTAGACAACACCAGAGAGTGTATCCACATATTACAGTTGTCACATGATAGGTTGATTGAGCAGCATATCCTTCATGTACTAAACAATACTTACACATGACACTCGAGTTGTGATATTATGAAGTGAACATAGTAGCCCCTCACATATAGGGGCCATTCTCACGATGTCTGGACATGCACAGAATGAGCACTGAATGACAGCAGTGAGGCCATGTAAGATCGCTATAACCAGGTCAGGGAGGTAATGGAGTAACAGGTGTTGGGTTGTGACACTTGTCTAGGCATTTAGAGGAATGATACGTTAATGAGTTGTATTAATGAGTGTATCTAACCAAGTGTGATACAGGATGGAGAACCCATGAGAATAAACATAGGACTGTCTATAAAGTCATGAACATGTAGGTAATAAGGTGGTGTGCATGTGTGTTCGTGTGTGTGTGTGTGTGTGTGTGTGTGTGTGTGTGTGTGTGTGTGTGTGTGTGTGTGTGTGTGTGTGTGTGTGTGTGTAGTGTTCTGCAATGCTATACAGGTCTTAAGATGCATTTCTTGTTTTCCCCCACAGGTGGCGAGGTGGGTCAGGGTACCTCCTGCATGCAATCTGATGTTGGTGTCCATACAGACACCAAAGATGATGATAGTACTGTTGAGGCACAGGTGTGGTTGTCAGGGGCTGAAACAGCACCATCATTTGACATCCCCCCTTTTAGCCACCCCGACATGCACACAGTTTCAGTGCCTATGCATACCTCATCACCAGTGGCCATAGCGGAGGGACAGCTGGCATTTGGTGGCAGTGCACAGGAGAGTGTAGTAACCTTGCCTTCTGTGTCTAGTCACAGCAGGCATTGCTGGATGCCAGCAAGGCACCACATAGGGAAATGTCTCAGGGTGCTTGGGATAGGGCCGCTGGTCATCATGACTTGGCAGATGTGCCACAACTGGTACCACCAGGTGTATGTTTCCGGCTGTCATGTTGGTGCAGGCATGTATGGAACATTATATCAGATAGGGCCTGAGGCTGCAGAAGGCTGTTCTCACATCTGCAACTTCTATGAACTGTCTGGTGCCATCTGTGCTTATACCGAGCTCATGGCTAGTGGCTCATGGCTGGTGAGATGATGGCCCTCATCGACCAAGGTTTGTCCGTGCTTGAAGGTGTGGTGGGAGTGTGGTGACAGCCATGTGGATGTAGGCCAGCAATGCCAACAGCTGGCAGTCAATGTGGATGTGCTAGGACACCAAGGGGCTCCCATAGTGGAAGTACCAGCCCTGGTACTGTGGGGGGGGGGTGCTGCCACAACACATCACAGCAGGCCACAAGCATGTGGTCCTGGCCAGTCCCAGGAGGGACCTGGTCCAGCTGATATCTGTCATCATCAGGGGAGAGAAGCACATTGAGTCCTGTACCTGGATGTGCCCGTGGAACCCCTGGCAGGCACAGTCCACATGCCCATGGGCAGAGACAGTGAACTGCACACCCTGCCAGGTAAGGTCTGCAGCTGTCCATAAACACCTGTGTAGGGCAGCCACATGGCGGAATTGTGTGCATGCATACCACACACTATATACAAACACACTAGGGCAACCCCATTCCTACACACACCACATCACCATGCCCAGTTCACCTCATTACACCCCTCACCCACACACATGGTGTCAAATGTATGGCCTACCCTCAGCCTCTGGCAAATCAGCAACACACTCTATGCATAAGATGATACCTGTGCCACATCCCTGTCATCCATAACATTGATGCAGGGACAGACTAATATGGTTCTGATGCACATGGTGACTGTACTACAGTGTACCAAAGTACTGCAGTGTAACATGTTGGCAGGAGTAATGTTTAATGCATACATGTCAGGTAGTGTAGCCATCTAGCAATGATGCATTATAGATGTTAATAACACTGATTGTGGTCTCCATAATTTTATCCATTTGTGTTGTAGGTGTACATGTGTCAGCACGAGGATGGTCTGCAGTCATATTCCACAATGGGGTATGGCGCTGTGGTGACACCATGGCTGTAAAATATCTGGGGTACAGTTGAACACATGCCACAGGTTGGTATAACAGTTATTGCCTGTGCCACATGGACAGGCGACCCGCTGGGACGTGTATATTCAGCAACCTGAAGTAGATCCCTACACATACACACACACTTTTACTTGGCAACACTGGGACTAGACCCCTACCTAGGTGTGTAGTGCTACCGATGTGTGTGGCTTTAATTGCACCATGGTGTGTTTCAGGTTCCATGTTACATGCAGAACATCCCCAGCCATGTACAGTATGGTAATGGCAGATGTAATGGGTGTATATGGACAATAAATAGCATGACATACCTTCATATAAACATTAACAGACACATAACAGGCAGACACACATCCGACAGACCTGGACCTATCGCTGCTAACTAACTTGCCCATGTGGCCAATGTGTTACAGGTAGACTGCACATAGCACATGCATTACTGGGCTGGATTGTGGTATCAGTTACCTGTATGGTTGATGGTGACAGTGGTAACCATAAATTGGTACATGGGACATATACCGGGAGTACCTTGGTGTAATGATAGTGTACACAGCACCCACATCCCCCAGTAGATATTGTACTTCCTGAAACCCATGATGACACTCTGACATACCCACTATCACACATTGCCCGCAACTGAGATACAAAACATTGTATATCCCAACAGTGGTACTACAGGGATATACATCTAATGCACATGCCACAGGCATAGTAGGGTGTTGCATTGTCATGCCTCACTTATGGGCCACAGCAACACTATCTGTACTACTGTGTGGCAGTGTGATAGGAGTATGTGGCCTCAAAATTCTGTACCCTACAGATATACAGACATGCATACATACACACACTTGACAGAAATCAATGGGTATCCCATGCCTATCGACCCATTTGTACAACACTGTTGTGCTGGTACGGCAAGGCTCATGTATTCAGTATGGAGTGGAGCATAACAGGGTACATGTAATGTCTCACACAGCAGCAACCACAACTGACTATGGCAGTAGGTGTTGCTGTGGTTATGAAAGCCTTCATGGAATTTTAAAGTACAGGTGTGCTAACACACAGACACTGCTATACTCAGTAATGCACACGTACACATGTGTCAGTACTGGGGTGCATCGCTGCAGGTGGTCATACATGTGTACCTAGCTATTGTCCCTGGAGAGATAGATTGTGTAGGGGATGTGTGTACAGTGATATCCTGCCACCTGCCATGTGGCAGCAGGCAATCTATCAACAGATACCAAATGTGGTGACCCTCAGGGTGAGAGTGCCATGCATCAGCCAGTTCTCTGGGTGCCTCCTGCTCATGGTCACTGAGGTGATCAAGTTGAAATGTATGCAACATGTATTACAACACATGGTCAGTGTCTGTGATGGAGACCTGCACCCAAGCATGTCCTGTTGACTGTGGTAGTGCAGTGTAGGTAACCGTGGCATGTGGTGCATACAGGGTGTTGTCTCCTATATGTGCCAGTTTTTACAGAGCTGTGCAGATATGTAAGTGTTAATCAGGCATTGGTTGCCTGTAAATATCCCAGTTGGATACTTGCCATCTGCACATCTGTACAGGGAATGACAGACATCAGCTTGGCAAGAAGCTATGGAGTAGGATGAATGTGTTGACAGACAGACATTTGACAACAATATGTATGCCATAACTACATGTTGGAAGCCCTCATTAACATGTGCTGTACAGACAGTAGTCTACAGTTACATTCCACATGTCGGATCATTATCCAGTAGGGGATATATACTGTGACACAGCTCAAACACCAGGGATACAACATGGAGGCCTCAGAGTCCAGCTATGCCTGCAGGTGTGCCTGTGGTCAGTACTACATTTAGCACTCTACTCTTGCCTGGGAAAGCACTGTCAACAGTAGTACTGCCAGGATACACTACATGCCAGTGTGACAGCACATACCCTGGGCTACTACCCCTGTATGTAACACATTCACATGGATAACAGTGCTGTACAGGCCTCATATTCTTTTATGTCCCAGACATGACACTCATACCCCTTGCTACTGTAATGATAGCATATAGGTGCATGTATTGCACATGGCATTACATACACTTATTACAGATGTCATTACCCTGCTATGTCATCGAACTGGGTGGTGTGAACTGGTTACTAGGGCTAAGCCATGCTTAGCAGGTATCACCATTGCTCCAATATAACAGCTAAGCTGAATTGTGCACTGGTAAGCGAAGCCTACACCGTGTAAGTGCCCGTACATTTACCCTAGCTTAGCACCGCTTAGCTTCTCACCAAACCATGCAAACATGCTTAAAGATGCTCAGAACTGCATTAAACACTCTGTATCTGACAGCCCTTGTTCTGACAACAGCAAAATGAACAGCCCTTGCAGGTCTTGAACCCAAGACCCTGTACACTATAGTCACAAAACGTAACCACTACACCATGACCACTGTGAAAGCAGCTGTTGTTTTTCCAATATATCTGTCAATACACATTTTGATTAGTATTGAATATTTGCCTTTACTTCCACAATTGTGTAGTACTTGTTATTAATATGACTGATGCGTCAAATATGTTGTTTTGTCATAATGTACAAATATCAGATACATACGGTGAGATACATCTGGGAGGGAATACACAAATGTGATGTTTACACATGACAGGAATATGGATATATGCATATACATGTGTTGACATATGTCTGTATACACATCTGTATAGTGCATCATATATATATATATATATGGCCATGTGTAGATCTCTTTATGTATATATATATATATATATATATATATATATATATATATATATATATATATATATACATATATATATATATATATATATATGTATATATAGATATATGTATATATAGCTATTATGTAGATATCTGCAACTATATGTGCATACATATCTATCCTGATATACCTATTACTGCCAATATATATGTAGATATCCATAAGTATATATGCATATGTATCTCTATCTGTATATGTGTAGACATATATTGCTGTGTATATGTCCACAACATGGAGTGGAATCCTACCTCAATCCCAATAGTCCCAACCTCTTAGTGCAAGGGGATATCAGGTATGTATTGCAGGTTTATATGTAGACTGTTGCTGCTGTTATAGGGGTTGAATTAACAGATATGTTGTGTGGGGGTGTTCACATCTGCTTTAAACATGTGCACTATTGGCCACTGACAGACATCCTAAGGACATCATACTACAGTACCACTGCTAGCACAGTAATGATCCTGTGGACTACAGCAGAGATATGGCCAATAAATGTGGACAGTCTGACACACTCTGGTCAGTCCAGAGGTATACACAGAACCCATTAGTACAAGACATGTGGACCAAGCCTGACAATGTGGATGTTAACAGCCATGTGGATGGGTATATCACGTAAATACTGGAATACATTTGCCCCCATAGGTTATACATTAACACACTCCTGTCTGTCCTGACACATAAAAACTGCTGGTGCAGAGGTCACATGGCCACATACTACCCACTAGTTAATGACATACATCTCTACAGCATCCCACTGCTTTGTCAAAAATACATGATAGTTATAGTGGCCCGGCAGCAGTATATCTGGCAAATATCTGGACATAACATCACACTGAGTAAGTACACTAAGCTGCTAGGCATGTAACAAAGCACTGTGCAGGCTACAGGCAGACTGCCACGACACTGGCCTACATTTCTTATGGGGGAATACACATGTACCTGCAAATATAGCAGGCTCTACAGGCATGTCACAGCACAGAGTAACAGACACCTGTGTGAAAGTGCATAACCGCAACCAATGGGAACACAGCCACAGCCACATATGGTAAGCTAGCTTAGTATTACAGTATATGGACTGTCTGATAAACACCATCATCATATGTTCCACTCACACACTAACCCTAAATATACTAAGCCACTACACAGTGTGGCCCGATGCCTGTCTGTGGTATGGGACATGTGTGTGTTTGGACCTACAAACATGTAAGCCAATAGGGTATCATACACTGGAGCAGCATGTAACATCAGATAGATCAGGACCAAGAACAATGACAACTACCACAGTCTGTACACAGGCCAAGGTACATATTTGCCAAGGCCTTCAACACCATCCCACACTCTGGAATCATAGATAAACATACTAAGCTGGGCATTAATCTGTACATCACTCGATGGGTTGCCAACTGGCTTACTGACAGTACCCATTCTGTAAAAGTAGCAGATTCCAAATCCAGCTCCAAACAAGTGACAAGTGGATTACCTCACGGTTCAGTCCTGGGACCGCTCTTGTTTGGCATCTACTTCTCGAAGTACAGGCCAACACTAAGGGACTCTGGCTAACAAAGTTTGCAGATGACTGCAAACCAGGAGCCATTATTGGATCCCCAAATGACGTGGATATTCTACAAAAGGGCCTTACAGAAACAGATGCTTGGTGCCAGAGACATGGGCTCAAGCTCAATGCCAAGAAATGTATAGTTATCCTTTTTGGGAAAAAACATGTACCCATGAATTACCACATAGGTGGCAGTACACTAAACACTGAAAGTGTGATAAGAGACTTAGGGACACAGGTGGACAGTGGTCTCACCTTAGATAACCACATTGCCACAACAGTCAGGAAATCCTTCTATGTGGCACACCTCATCATTAAGGGCTTTTCATCCAGAAAAAAGGAGGTCATTGTCCCACTGCACTCAGCCCTCATTAGACCCATTATAGAATACAACACCCAGTTTGGTATGTACCTCTCAAGACATCTGCAACAACTGGAAAAGCTGCATAAATACCTCACTAAAAGAATCACAGGCCTAAAGTAGATGCCCTATGCTGACTGTCTAAAAAAACTCCACCTATACTCTGTCGCATATCGTCTACTCCGAGGCGATCTCTGCTTAACATACAATGCCATGTCAAACCCAGAGCTGTTGGACATGCTACACTTAAATAAATCCCAATTCCTCAGAGACGCATGCTCCAGGGATCTAAACCTTGTCATCACAATGAACAAAACATGCTGGAGAGATAGGTTCCTGACCCAGAGACTCCCCAGACTCTGGATCAGACTGCCCATACATGTCAAGCAGAGCACCTCTTTGGCCCTCTTCAAAAGGAACTTTGATGATTGGATGGGAGATAGGAAATTCACCCCAGGGATCATGTCAGTCACCCTGCTAGTCAGGGATCCAGGGAAGTAAATACGGTGGGAAGAAATAGCCAGGGAATTGTTTTGGCTAGGTTTGTATAGGTCCTAAGGCTGATAGCCTAGTATCAACACTGTCGACAATAACCGTACGTGCATAAACCTCAGTACTGTACACACAACCATAGAATGCCCAGGTTATGTCCTCAATTATAACCCCTACTATACATAACATGTGTAGCAGTCTGATATCTCACTGGCTTGTTATCAGATTTGATGTCAATAAATTATGGTGTACATTACATATGCAACGTTTACTGCATGACATATGTACAAAGGTTGACAGTGTTGTGGCTGGAGTCACACACACAGGACCAATATTGACAAGTTGCTGTGATAACCTCATACATTTACTGTTGTAACAGGGTTTGTTGTGATATATATCCTATGAGTGATATGAAGTCAGCAACTGTCATGGCTGTCACCATGTACTGACTACAATCCTCACACTTCTGCAGTTCTCAGATAGATGTTTTGTGAGTAACATATGAAACAAAAGGCATCACACACACTGCCCAGTCTGCAGATGACCCTACAGATCAGGGTTTCCTCAAAAAACATAGCACTGTCATGACAGGTATTAAAACATGTAGACCAGCCATATCCACACACACCCTGTTAAACCAACATTACTCCAAATGCAGAACAGCAACACTTACATTCTGTAGTCATGTCAGGCACATGGCCTGTGTTGGCCTGTTTCCACAGTGTATGTTGTTAGGGTTAAATCCCAAATCCATCTGTGATGCTGTTTGTCAAACACCAGATCTAGGTCCTGCTCACAGTGAATGAAAAGGCCCAACATCAATATGATGTTCCTAGATATTGGAGTGTGTTTCCACGCAATTGGCTAATGGAATGTTACCACAGCTATTCCACATGCAATCAGCTAGAGTAGGGCTGCAATTCATGCAGAGGCCATCAGCTGATCATGAGCATCACTTACAAAACACATGCTGCTGCCTAAGCAAAGCATGTATTGTTCTACACATCCACAAAAAGGGAGTGAAAGAGACAGACAGAGATAAAGTAAGTCAGGGAGGAGGTGGGAGAGTAAACCCTAAGCATGGTTGTATCATACACCTACCAGTACAGGGTTTCAAACCCCTGATTGACTATGTATTGTTATCACATGTCCATGCACTTATTGCATGCACCACATAGCTTACATGGTGATGAGCTGTCCAAACGTATATGTGATGGTGAGTGACATCTGCAACAGTAATATGGCAGTGATATGGTAGGTGTAGTACATGTGCCTGTCCACATGAACAGGAGTCAGTGTCAACACAGCCACACTCTCTCAGAGACTCACACACATTGACACACTTGGCAGGGTCAGGTATACACTTCCTAACTAGTTAGTTTCCCATAATACAGTACTGTGCAGGTATCACATGCACCATAAGGGCTATCTGGAGGTTATATGGACAAAGTGTATGTGAAGGTGTCTGACATCAGACAGCATGCTTCAGTATGCCAATGGTGGTTGTAGTGAGTGTGAATGTGGTTGAAAGCATCATATACCACACAGAAACACAGACACAGGGTGCCAGTACTGACATGCATGTGTGCATTGTTTCACGGGTGTGTAGCAGTTGACTGTGGTAGACAACTATACAAAGTTAGGTGAAGGGTATACCTTGGCATCAAGTGACATGACAATGGTCTGCAGTGTGTCTCAGGGGTGTAGTGTCTGGATTGGCCCACACAAGTGGATATTGTATTTACCATCCTGTCACCTGGGTAAATATTGTGTGTGGCCATTGCTGTGCAATGCTTGCCATGTGTGTTCTTTATTCCATGACATGGATGCTGTCTGGGATGTGCACACATCCCACATGCATGTACAGTGATATGTGTAACTGTACCTGAGTGTTTGGCCTATGTTGTGTGCACAGAGTATCATCAGATGTGCCTGTCCTGGCCTCATGTGCTGGGAACTGATAATGGGCAGCAGGTTGACCCTGCACCTACATTGATAGCATGATAAAGGTATTCCCTGGTGTCAGTGGCATCTGTCCATACAGGACATGTGTTTTAGGCGTGGTATGTCTTTTGTGGGTCACATTTGATGGTGCCACAGGTGTTGCAGGTGTCCAGTGGGGAACATAGTAAAGGCCTACTGTCTGCATGCATGTGCCTATTGTACTGATGGACAGGATGCCATGCCCATTGTAGTCCACTGCAATCACACCATGATTAATATCTGTGGGCAATATGCAGGGTACTACCAACATAGCGGTTGTTATCTAGGAAAGTGTCTTTGTATATGAGACATGGGTTGAGAGTGTTCTCTGTGTAATACAAGGGTTGCTAACTTTGTTCACCAGGCCTTGATGTCACATGTAGGGGTCTGGGTTGCCACCTCAGCCTCTTGGCTATTTCACATCTGTTATCTTTGTAAGGTGGACATTGTGACATATAATAGGGCTGCCATATAAGAAATTTGCAAAACCCACTCCACAATGAATCCAGCCACCTCCACACAGGATATAAATGACAAACACAGACACACATACATACCACGTCTGGGATTAGAACTCCTACCTAACTAGTTTATTATACTACAGCATTATGCAGTTATAGGATGTGACACGGAGATTGCTGGACTATTCTTTCCCCAAAGGTGCATTTCACTGGGTATGATGTCAGCAGGCTTGCCAAAGAAGATCATTGGAGATTGTAGTGACTGTGAATGGCCTCAAAAGCATTGCACCCTACACAGACAAAGAAACACTCACATCCACACTTGCCATGTGTGGGAATAGAACCCCCTACAAAATTACTATATCACACTGCAGAATTACACTGTTACAGGACACACCATATAAATTACTGGGTTATTTGTTTCCCAAAGGTGTATTGCACAGTGAATGACATCAGCATCCTTGTCAAAGTAGGGCATTTCAATTGTAGTGAGTGCGACTAGCCTAAAAAAATTGTCTCCTACACAGACAGAGCCTAAAAAACATTGCTCCCTGCACTGACAAAGAAACACACACACAAACATCCACACTTACCATGTGTGGGAACAGTACCCCTACCAAAGTACTATATTATACTACAGCATTACTCTATTATAGGACAGACCATGGAGATTACTGGACTGCTTCTTTCCCAAATGTGTAGTTCACAGTGAATGACATCAGCAGGCTTGCCAAAGTAGGACATTCGAATTGTAGTGAGTGAGACTAGCCTAAAAAGCACTGTTCTCTACACAAACAAACAAACACACATACAAACATCCACACTTGCTATGTGTGGGAATAAAACCCATACAAAGTACTATATCAAACTACAACATTATGCTGTTATAGGATGCACCACAGAGATTACTGGGCTACTTCTTCCCAAAGGTATATTTCACGGTGAATAACATCAGCAGGCTTGCCAAAGTAAGGCATTCGAATTGTAGTGAGTGTGACTAGCCTAAAAAGCATTGTCCCCTATGCAAAGACACACAAACACAGTTGCCATGTCTGGGATTAGACCTCCTACCTAACTAGTTTATTACACTACAGCTTATGCAGTTATAGGAAGCACTACAGAAATTACTGGACTAATCTTTTCCCAAAGGTGTATTTCACAGAGAATTACATCAGCAGGATTGCCAAAGTAGGGCATTTGAATTGTAGTGAGTGTGACTAGTCTAAAAAAAAATGACTCCTACACAGACAGAACCCCCCCCCCCCACACACACACACACACACACACACACACACACATCTGCCATGTCTGTGAATAGAACTCCTACCTAAGTAGTTTATCATACTACAGCATTATGCAGTTATACAACGTGCCACAGAGATTACGGGGCTACTCTTTTTCCAAAGGTGTATTCCAAAGTGGATGACATCAGCAGGCTTGTCATAGTAGGACTATGGGCAGGGCAGTGTTTGTGCATGGGACATAACCCATTCATCTAGAGGTAGATGCACTATACTCAGGCGCACACAGGTTTTTATTCTGCAGGTACATGTATACAACTGCTAGATGACTACTGCCTTGTACAGTCATGTTGTACAGCTAGCACTTGCACCACAGAGTTTGTAATGTTGATGGATACCAGTGACTAATTTCTACAGTAAGTGACATTTACACATCATGTGGTTGTAGCCATTTGGCTGTGTGCTAGGTGGGACAGGCCTCATGATGGAAGGTTGTTTGTCACTGCCACTGGTACAGCTGCATCAGATGCCAGATATGGGAATCATGATAGCGTTCAGGGCAGCCAGCACACACATTCATTATAATGCCCTGGGCATCGCACACAACCTGACAGTTGATGAAGGGGAAGCCCTTGTGGTTGAGGTAGACCCTACCTGCTCACCGGATGGTGCTTTGATGCACATGTGCTTGCAGTCTATAGCACCTACTACCTCAGGGTATTCTGCTATTTGGTGCAAGAGATGCATATTGCTGGCCAATGCCTCATGGGTGTTGGGGAAATGTGCGTGCTCACCAACATGTGTTGACATGGCATCCAGGAACTGGTGGAGTACCCTGGATGCTGATGCCTGTGAGATCCCCATGATATCTCCAGTTGGCCTTTGGAAGGTGCCTACAGCTAGTATTCTTAGGCCTACACATACCTTGGTATCTACTGGAATGGGTTCCCCTCTGTTATTTCTTTGTGTAAGGTGTAGCCAGCACAGCTCAACAATTTGCTGTAGGAGGTCCCTGTCCACCCTATAGCACTCCACTATCTCCAGCTCATGTAGCCCCTGGTAGGTTACCCTGGGTCTGTACACTCTTCTCCGTCTCCTCACTGTAGGTTGCTCGACAGCATTCTCATCCTCACCACCCTTAGCCTCTTCCATATGCTGTTGTATGATAGCTATTGCAGCCTCTATCATTTTGTTGCTTTTGTTTGTTAAAAATTCCCCAATTGTATACACCAGTGGTGTAGAGTATGTTGGAAAAACCAGAGGGAAAGGTGTTTGCATAGTTTATAGTAGTGTTCTGGGCTGAGCTGGTATGCTGCCTGTGTAATTGGCTGATTCTGATACATTTCACCTGCCAGCTATGCTAGTTCTCCTTGATTACCTTCCTACTGCTCTTTTCCCTTCCCATTGCCTTCCTGTTTAAGCCTGGGGGCGTGCTGCACAAACTCAGTGCTCAAATGTGCACAGAGCTGCTATTTCTTGGTTTACTTTTTTTTTCCTTTTAAAACCCAGTGCACAGCGTGCACACCTGCTTAGGCAATGTAAAGAGTGCTAGGCAGCCTCAGACACACCCCCTTGCTTAACTCTGCTAAGCTAAGGGCAAATACGAGTCACAGGGCTCCAATCCACTTACAGTATGCCTGACAACCCCCCTATGATATCAACTAACTCCTAAGCATGCCCCAGCTATTCCTGCTCTTACACTGTTGGGTGCTGACTAGCATGCAGTGGAAATCTGGGATTCAGTATCATTCCCCTCATTTGCATAGGATTGCTTGCTGATGCATAGTTACAGGTCCCACACTGAGCCTCCTCCCTTAGTAACCACTATTCACTGGCCATGTTGTCTTCTGTCTGCCATTGAGTATAATGGCAAAATAGCGATTTTGGTTAGAATGCTTATTTTAGGCTTTTTTTTTAATTTTTAGCCCGATCCCATTTGCGCGCCACTGACCTACGCTTAAACAGCTGAGATCGCCTAAAAACAAAAGTTGATTTTTTTTTATTTTTCAACTGTTTTCCATGCCAGTAGCCATATATTTGGCCATTGGCATGCTTTCTACTTAATATCCACCCTTTATTTGGAGCTGTCATGGCTCCGTTTTGTAGTTTGCAGAAATGTACTCGGTTACAGGCCGAGTACATTTCTGCAGATTACACTAGTCCTGCACGGCTGGCCTCCAGCTTCTTGGATCACAAATTCACCTCATTTACATGGGCTTCACCTGCAAATAGGGTAATTTGCATACCAAGGCTGAGTCCGTGCAGGACTAGTGCAGGAGCACTCGTGCACGTCCCTACAGCTTATTTCTTGATCGCACGGTAGACATATTGCCTGCTGGAGCTCCTGCACTAGTCCTGCACACTATGCAGGGCTTGCTGAATCCAGGGGTGAGATTAATTAAACATTTTATTAAAATGGATATACAAAGTAATTGTTTTCTACCTATATAGTTTGGGATGTAGGTTAAAGAGGTTTTTTAAGCACTTATTTTTTTATGTGTCATAATTTTATAAAAATACACTCAGATGGTATTTTTAAAATCTAAATGTATTAATTAATTGTGCAATATTAAGGATGCTGCTAATGTAAATGGTATTGAATCCTTTGGGTATTTATAGTCAGTATATGACAATGGTGGTGAACCTATAACATGCATGTCAAAAGTGGCACACTCCACAATGTTTTGGGTGAGACACCAGCGATCACCAACACACAAGTTTCCAACGATACTGCTTTTGAATTTGTTGCTCATGCAAAGTGCACTGAATTATTTAGTGCCAGAAGCTTTTGACATGCCAAACCCAAAAGGTTCACCATCACTGGTATATGATGAATATACAATTTCTAATGAAGATTCTATGGAATGAAAGAGCTAAACTAACTGATGATTAAACATATTACTGGTGACTAGGATTTGGTGAATAGCTTACATGGTTTTGTTTGTTAGTTTTTCATTTTTTTCCCATGGAATAGAGGTGGTTTTATTATTTTTTATGAATTTCTAGGTTGTATCAGTAGTGCATAGTTAAAACAGGGTCTAACCAGATGCCCAGGTGTTTTAAATCCTGCTGACTTCTCATTGGTTTGCCATATAGTTCAGAGGTGTTCCATATTCCTTTGACTGTGCTAAATTACTTCCAAAATCTAACAATATTGTTTTGGTATTTCTCAGGAAGTCCTGGCTGATAAGACAACAAGGGTGAACTGGATTGCTGGTGAGATTATGTGCAATAAAACAAAGATAATTTCCAGATCTCCAAATTATCATATTGCCCTGCATAGACTTCATGCTGTAGATGCCTAGTAAAACATTAAATGCATTAATACATACAGTTAAAAACCAAGAGTCCATGTAAAGATTATTGTGGGACTGCAGATATAATCAGGTTCCATAGTGATTGATATACCTACATTTTTTCACAAAAGTATTTTTATTGGAGTTTGCATACCAAATTCTATCAAAGGAGCAAGTCTGTTGCTAGATATCACTTTAACTAGCAGGATAGACTGAACACTGAACCAAAAGTCTGCAAAAGTCAGTGAAATTGTATCTCTGACAATTTATGCTTTCCTATCAAGGTATTGATTGTTTTCGAGAACAAGTTATGCAGTGTTTCTGCTGGGCTCTTTCTCATAAGCCATGCTAATGGATAAACATCAAGCTATAAGCTTCAGTTTCAGCCTATTGCTGCATAGCAGTATCTTTTCCTTATATTCTAGCCTAGTGAGAGTGAACTGCAATAGTTTTGAAGGTGGCTGGGAAAACTGTACCAAAGCTGTTTTTAAGAACTGGTATAATGTTTGGTATTTTTCACAACAGTCATATCACAGCAGAACAGAGTGAAATTCTGGCAATATATCGTAGAGGTACAACACTAAAGGTGAATTAAGTCCTAAGAAATGTTAACCATAGGGTATAATTTTAGCAGCGGTTGTTCTGCATCCTTGATGTCTTGCCTTTAGAAGTGCTGTTCAAAAAATGTCAACAGCAGAATTTTCCATTGCTTGGTTGATAATGAGGCATGTTAAGTTGATTAGGTCAAGGGGATCCTCATGCTATGACCGTGGGAAGAAGAATCATTGGAATTAAATGAAAACAGAACATAAAACAGATGATACTACAGATGTGTAATATATATGTATATATATATATATATATATATATATATATATATATATATATATATATATATTGTAAATGATAAAAAATAAAGTAACTGTCCATTAGGGTTTATAATTGGGATGAATATATGAATGTATAGTTATTCTCAAAGGGGGAAAACAGAGTAAGGTTTAGCAGGTAACAGAAATAGCAGGTGAATAAATGTCTCAGCATGGAAGGTTGCTGTTCATCAGTCTAAGAACAAGATCCTAGTCTGTCCATTTTCAAAAACGCTTCTTTTAGAAAGGGATGCAGTAGTCAAAGGCTATGGAGGGATATACCCAGTAACAATCTGTATTTCATCCTGGTGTTCACATTGGAGGTAAGAGATATAATTTCAGCAGCATTTAATAAGGCTGTGTCTGGGTTTCTTCACAAAAAGCAATGCCTGTTAAAACCTGCTCATAGGCTCTGGCCCATAAAACATCATACTTACTTTCTTAAACTTGCTTAACTGACTCTTGGCAATCCAGACGAGCAGAGTCAGCACTCTTCTATCTTCCTGGAGCATACCTTTCAACTGTCACTGATATTAGAGAATCACCCTAATTTTGCCTTGTGTTTTGCCCCTGTGTTGCAAAGAATTTTTGATTTTCTCATAGCTCATTGAAGATTACAATCAGACAGTAATACCTAGCATTAGAGTTCTATACTTCTCATTATTGTGAAATGGATCCCTATCACATGGTCAACAGGCCATATGATCGACTTTCATTTGGTCGACAGTTCATTTGGTCGACAAGCAGTTTTATGTGGGGGGCTTCACCCCCCCCACAGCCCCCAATGTGGGGGCTGTGCCCCCCACCCCCACCCCCCCTAACTATATATATCAACTCCAGGGTCGCACAACATTGGGGAGGGGGGCAAATCTGCCTGTCGAACAAATGAATTGTCGACCAAATGAAAGTCGATCAAATGGCTTGTTGACCATCTCAGGTAGACCCTGTGAAATACACATACATTATTTTAAGTGAATTCAGGCCTTTGTTCTCCAATTAGATTTGGCTCAGGCCATGATAGTTGAGCAAAGGAGTGGAAAGCTCTGTAGAAATAGGAAGTCCATCCTTTATCATGGACAGCAAGCCTGGCAACCCTGTGAATTATTCTTATTTCCATTGATTATGTCTGTGAAGCCATCCTGTTCATCAGTATGTAAAGCTTGTGGCTATATGTGAGGCACAGGTAGAGACTGAGCTTTAAATTCAGAGCCTTGGGTCTTGCTTCATCATACTAGCATATCACCAATATACAATGAAAAGAATATGACTGCAAAAAAGTTTGCCATTATATTTTCCCAAAGACTTATTCCCCTCACTAAAACATGATTTTTGTCAGGTCTTCAATAAAACAAAGAACAAGCAGTTTTCTTGTAATGCTCTGTTGTCAGAATTCCTAAATTTGTTTTTGCAAGCCATGCTTTTAAATATATTATAACTGTTCCTATTATTAACCCATCACAATTGCATTAGTTTGCATTTTTTTAGAATATGTTTTATTCATTATGGAGTATTGGCCTCTCCTTGTAAAATTATGCTACGCATTTTGAATAGCTACTGGGCAAATACCCAATAGATGGAACAGTTTCCTCATCATATTTCCCTGTAATATTGTACAAATGTTTGCAGACAACTAATAATATTAAAGGGAAACTGGGCCAAAAATCTGTATGTGGAAAAATTCCAGAACATATCTTTATACCCTAATTCCAGTTCTTCTGCCTTGAATGTGTTAGTAAATCTGTATAATTGTATGCAGTGGATTATTTTGACTTTAAGCTGCTATGGTCTACTCTGTATAATATTGCAGAAAAACAGGCAAAGCTACATCATTTTATATGGGTGAATCTAAAGCTGCAAGAAAGATTAAAAACTGCTGCCTGAGTTATAACTTCTATACCTACATTTTATAAAACCAGCTTATTAATATGCAGCAGAACAGATCACACAATTTGAATAACCCAAATGTGGATATCCACAATCACTGCATCAAGATTTATTTTTGAATATATGCACACAAGTCCCTAGCGTAGGAGATTCCTGTGATTATTATCTGCCTACTTACTCCTCCAACACACCCTTTACAATGAGCTCTCTGAAAGATATCTCACATACTCAGACTACTGATCTAAAAGAGTATGAGGCAAATGTCTTCACATCAGCTTCCCTCCAAGTAGAAGGAACTGGCAGTATAGCAATATATAGCTTCATGATTAACTGCTGTATATGAGAAATATTATAGAACTTTAAAAGTAGCATTAGGAGGGGAAAATATTCGTGTAGAGAGCCTACTAAATTGTATTGTTAAGTACTCCAGCAAAGGCAATAGTTCACTGCATTCTTAGCTAGGAGCTGCACTCAGTCAACTGTCTTTTCATCTGTGTCCCTAACATATCTTAACAAACAGGACAAAGTCTGCACCCTTTCAAATCTCTTAATTCAGTTTCTTAAGCCCAGTACACAGCCCTCTTAGGAATATTCTCATCTTCTTTCATCACTGCACGTATAATTTGTTCTTCTTCCACTACCCTACTCTGTTCAACCAATATTTTCTTATGTTACTCCCATCTCAGATATCTCCTTTACTAACAGTTAATAGAGTATATGCCAGTTTCTGTGGAATTACACACTGTTTGTCTCTGAAACCAAAAATACCACACTTTCTTTCAGTTGTCACATTTACTACTTCCCTCCCCATTCATTCCTTACAGTGTTTCTTGAACCACTGGGACAGATCTATGTATGAGCCCTCTGTCTGAATCCACTTGCTAGTAAGTACATTTTCTTTCAGTGTTTCCTGTTTTTTTATTGCATACTATTAGACTGACTACATAAAATAGGTGCAACTGTGTAAATGTGTGAATTATTATTGCTACTGAGTCACATCACATTTACATATAAGTAAATGCATTGCTGCTGATTTTGTTTATAGTTTACCTAGCCATAGCCATTTGTCTCTGCATAGTGTGTTTGAAGATTGCACAGAGCATAGGCTCATAACTGTTTGCAAATGTGCATGAGGTTTTGCAATATAAGTAGTCTGACAATGTACTTTTAATGTTAGGTGTATTTTTTCCAGAGTAGTGTATAACAACTGCATGTAAAGTATACCTATTTCATAAAGTGATTAAAGATGTCAGCGATATCCAATATGTCTGTTCAAATCAATAGTAAGGAATTAAAGCTGCATTTAGCTTTATAAATTGCTGATGAGGAAAGCTGAATGTCATTGTATTTTGCCCAAGTTTTGCTGTCCAGTGCATGTGATACCATGTTCTGGATGCATTGATTTGAAACAGTGCCCTGTTAAGTGTGGAAAATACTACAAAGCAATTTAATTATATTTGTATTACTCAGAAAGCACATTTTGATTTCAAATTGCTTGCATGTCTTGATGGAGTGGCCAGTAAAAAGTAATTCCTACTTGTTATATATGTGGACACTTTTAATGGTTATACCTACTTTTGCTTACTGTTAAAGTACATATTGGTTAAATGGTGAAGAATGTGTCACCTGTTAAGAAACTTAGGTAAAGAACACCGTAAAACAAAGTCAATAAATCCACCATCCTACTACCATTGTACACTGGAAAATGTCAGGGTACAACCTAACACCCTAATAATGGGCGATTTCAACTACCCCACCATTAACTGGGAAAACTACTCATGTACCAACTGTTGTGCTTAACATTTTCTGGAATTCATAAATTCCAATGCCTTGGATTAACTTATCCACACCCCCACCAGAGGCAGCAATATCCTAGACCTGGTTATTACCAACATGGGCAACCGGTGCTCCACAACAGAGGTCAATTCCTCGTTGGTCAGTTCCGACCACAAGCTAATCACCCTAGACATCCACATCCCTCCCCCACCCCCCATTAGGGAAACCACAGTAAAACATTTCTCCAAAGCCAACTTCACGCTTCTGAAGACAGAAGTGGCAAACTTCACGACACCCATGCTGACAGACAATAGAGATATGACTGCTGAATCCTACACAAATGCATTTATAAGCACTTACATGAGTGCATGGATCATGCAATCCCTAACATAACCAAGATGCTATCCTCCAAAAAAAGGAAGCCAATCTGGTGGTCCCCTGCCATAGACAAACTCTATAACAGAAGAAAAAAACTGTTGCAAAAAAGAGTAAATTTCCATGATTGGAGAAACTCCCTGGTCAGCCTCAGTAAGAAGCTGAGATCTCTCATAAAATCCTCCAAAAGTTCGTTACGAAAACAAAATTGCCACTGACTCTAAAGACAACCACAAAGCATTCTATAGCTATGGCAAGAATCTCAATGGCAACATTCAGATCTGCTCTGAGTTACAGCACAATGGCACTAAATATACAGAACCAACTGATATTGCCAACATCCTGACAGATAGGTTCAGTGCTAACTTTACCCACCTGCCATCCCCTAAAGGGCCAATCTCTATACCAGAAGAATGTAAAGTTCCTGTAATCACAGCTGCACAGGTAAAAAACACACTATCCAAAGTCAAGAATACAGCATACATGGGACTTGACAACATCCTAGGCTCTGTTCTACATGAACTACAGAACAAACTGGCACTCCACCTAAGTACCATGTTCAGTCATAGCCTCACCTCAGGCTATGTGCCCACTGAATGGCGCACAGCTATGGTTATCCCAATCCACAAAGGAGAGCCACCACAGACCCCGGAAACTACCATCCCATTAGCCTATGAGCCTGGTCTGCAAGGCTACGGAAAGTATCATCATGGAAGTTATAAACAATGACATTGGTAATCCCCAAACTCAGGACCCCACCCAGTTCGGGTTTTTTAAAAGGCAGATCATGTCTCCTAAACCTGATAGACTTCTTTGAAGCAGTCACCAAAGCCATAGATGAGAGTAAGGTGGTTCTCACAGCCTATCTAGATCTTGCCAAGGCTTTCAACACCATCCCCCACTCTGGAATTATAGATAAACTCACTAAACTAGGTATAAATCCCTATGTTACAAGATGGGTTGCCAACTGGCTCACTGACAGAACCCACACTGTGAAAGTAGCAGACTCCAAATCAGACTTCAGACCAGTGACAAGTGGAGTCCCACTGGGTTTAGTCCTGGGTCCTCTCCTGTTTGGTATCTACTTCTTTGAAGTACAGGCTAACACAGAAGGTCTTTGGCTAACAAAGTTTGCAGATGACTGCAAACTAGGAGCCATAATCAAAATTCCAAAAGATGTGGACATCCTACAAAAGGGGCTCACTGAGACAGATGCCTGGTGTCAAAGCCATGGCCTCAAGCTCAGTGCCAAAAAGTGTATTGTCATCCCTTTTGGTAAAAACTCTGTACCTATGAACTACCACATAGGCGGTAGTCTACTTAACACTGAAAGTGTGATAAGAGACCTTGGGACACAGGTGGACAGTAGTCTTTCCTTTGATAATTACATCGCCACAGTAGTCAGGAAATCCTTCTACATGGCACACCTCATCACAAAAGGTTTCTCATCCAGGAAAAAAGAGGTCATTGTTCCCCTCTACTCATCACTCATTAGACCCATTATAGAGTACAATGCCCCTTTTGGTATGTACCTCACAAGACATCTACAACTGGAAAGGCTGCAGAAATACCTCACAAAGAGGATTACCAGCCTCAAACAGTTGCCCTACGCAGACTATCTCAAAAAACTGCAGCTTTACTCCGTTGCATATTGCCTACACAGAGGCGATCTCTGCCTAACACACAAAGCTATGTCAAACCCAGAGCTTTTAGACATGCTCCACTTAAAGAAATCCGAATCCCTATGAGCTACATGCTCTAGGGACCTAAACCTTGTCACCACAATAAACAGAACATGCTGGAGGGATAGATTCCTGTCCCAGAGACTTCCCATACTCTGGAACAAACTACCTATCTATATCAAACAAAGCTCCTCATTAGCACTCTTCAAGAAAAATCTTGATGATTGGATGGGAGATAGGAAATTCACCCCGGGGATCACTTCTGCTCGACAGTGGCACAGGAAAATAATTTTCTTGGGTAGTGAAAGCCAGGGTACCTTTTGGCTAGGCTTATATAGGCCCTAGGGCCAATAGCCTAGAACCTACCTATGAACCTATTAAAGGTGGCCTTAGTGGTGTCTTACTTTCCAAATGCCTACATCATTGCTATGGTGCTGAAAGAGTGATGTACAAACATTGAAGACTCCATGACTGACTTGAAGTTCCTAACTATAGCCTTTTTTAATACATCCTTTGCACAAGGCCCTCTGACAGACATCTCCCACACATGGCCTAGTGAGCTAAAAGGAGGGTGATTCAAATTTCTTCACACTATCTACCTCCCAAGGCGAAGAAAGTGACTGAACAGCAATGGTTAGATCCAAGATTAGCTGCTGCATATGTGATTGTGAAACATTATAAAACTTTAAAAGTCACTTTTGGAAGACAGCATACACAGCTAAAGGACCCACTACATTTTAAAGTTAAGTATCCAAGCAAACAAACAGCTCCCTGCTTTTTTAGCTAGGAGCTGTACTCTAACAAACCCTTTGTCTCTGCCCTTAACATATCTTCCAAACAGGGCAATGTTTTCACCCTTTCAAATCTCCCAATTCTACTTCTTAAGCCTGATACTTAACCCAATCAGGATCTTACTCATATCTTTTTCATTAGCAAACATTTAATTAGCTCTTCTTCCACTGTCCACCTACTCTTTCTGACAAACATTTCTTCACATTTCTGCCATCACAGATCTCTTCTCTTTCAACAGTTTACAAAATACGCTAACCTGCTTCTGTATAAGTAGGCACTGAATGACTGTTTCTGAAAAAAGACACCCGCATGGCTGGGTGGGTTCCATACTGTTTGCCCTCACTATGCTCAGGCTAACTTTGCTCCCCTACCCCTCCCC
The DNA here is from genome assembly GCF_019279795.1 of Protopterus annectens. Lineage (NCBI taxonomy): Eukaryota > Metazoa > Chordata > Ceratodontiformes > Protopteridae > Protopterus > Protopterus annectens. The sequence goes on from NC_056728.1 coordinate 1,185,250,123, forward strand.
TAATTCACACCTACCCCTTCTTCATCTAAATTTTTACCTTTTCAGCCCCTACCCTTCCTCACAAATCAACCAATTATCCTTATTTCATTGCCCCATTTAATCCTATCAAATTATTTGGCAAGCTCTCAGAATTGTATCAACCAATCTCTCCCCATTTTAGCCCCACATGACGATGCCACTTAACACCACAATTTCAACTCCTTCACCTCCACCTTACACAGTAGTTTGCTCTTAACTTCCACAGACAACCAAAATGACACCCAACGTCCTCCCTGCCCTGTACGTACTGTAATAAACACTGCAATCTGACCCCTCTCACCCTTGCCACCATGCATTCACTTTAAGAACCCTACCTTCGGCTAATAATTGATATTTCACCCCATCTAAAACAATATTAAAGGTCGACATGTCTATGTTAACAGTCCTCAAACTACATTGTCAAATTATATTCCTTGCATTCCCATCTGTCACACTGCATCATAATGTTACTAACACAAATACTACTACCTTACGTGCTCATTTAAATTGCTTACCTCACTTCCTTTAATATCAGTATCTCATCAACTCTTCCCTCCATCACAGACCCTGAGACACTATGCCATAACTATTCATTTCCATTTCACAATATATCTTAATCTCTACCACTCAGTATGTTGTGACTTCTTTTTCAGGTACTCAAAAGTTAAATACAAATGAAAGTGGCTCTATACCTAGTCACAACAACTTCTTCCCCGAACATTGTGGGATGTTCACCCAAACCCCAAAAATCAATTACCCACTGCAGCTACTCTCTGCCATTCAACCATGCCAAGTCAATTTCCCACTCTTCACAGGACTCAGATTTACTCCTGCTTAACATGAATTTCAGAAGCATCTGTAAAAAAATTCAGGTCATCCATGCACATCTAACTTTTTATTCCCCTGATATACTAGTTGTGACTGAAACTTGGTTAAAACAAAAATTAATCATATTATCATAGCATCATAGTAGAATACTCAGCTATTGACCCAAGGGGTCTTTTTATACCTAGCCATTCTTCCCAATAACATTTGATAAGTATTGATTTTCATGGGTTTTGTGGGAGTATATGTACTTGGACATAGGTGATGAAGCATCTACATGCTTCCTTTTTCTCTAACAAAGGCATAGGTGCCAGACCAGGTGTATATACAGTTCCCCATCCACTTATCCAAGTTTCACTTGAATAAGTTCAGGGATGTAATCTGCTTCAAATGGATGGGAAGCCTGTTCCAGAGAATGTACAGCCTATGAGACACATAACTATTCATCCAGCATGTCCTTTTTATGTTGCAGGCAAGGTTTACGTCCCTGGATTGGGTGTTCCTGATGTTATTTATTTTACAAATGTGCAACAGGTTCATTAGGACTGGGGCAGAGGATGCTTTGTAGACCAGGTACCAGACACCTCTAAGCAGCCAGTAGAAGAACAAATATATATAAGTCAAGGATTTGAGGTGGTCCAAATAGACTTGTTCTTAACATGTATTTGTTTGTGTGGAACACCTGAGGATGCTGCAGTTGTTGCATATGCCTGGCCAGGTACATACTAAAGTGGGCATTGTGCTCGATGACTGGTCTTATGAAAGCAGAGTACAATGGAATGATGACATATTTGGATCCAGATACCATACTTCTACTTATAAGTTGTAAAACATAGAAATATTTCCTCACTACAGTAAATACATTATGGTTAAATGTTATATAACTATCTACATGTGTTCACAAATCACAGACTACAGAGTCTACTCTTAAGGGTGCATTGTAAATGTAGTAGTTTTCTTGGGTGGCAGTCTTTCCTAAAGATACTATGATTCACCTTTTGGCATTGAATTTTAGACCATGACTAGTTTATGTCAGACCTTCTTGGAGGATATATGTATCTGGGGGATTCATTGACTGCGCCTAATTACAGTCATCTGCAAACTTTGGTAACCAGAGGCCCTTAACCTCAGAGAAGTAGTCAGGACTGGAGCAAATGGAGCAGCCCCAGTGCTGAACCTTGAAGCACCCCACTAATAACCAACCTTTTTTGTGGTGAAATACTCCCCTATTCTAATTTCTTTGGTCTTGCCTGTAAGCCAGCTGGCCATCCAGCAGGTGCTTTAGAGAGTTTATACTTAGTTTAGTGAGCTTTTCTACAGTTGTTCTGGAGACATTCTTGAAGAAGTCTGCAAGGATGAGTAGGGAAGATGCGCCCTTGGAAAACTTGAAATGATTTGGGCCCAATGTTTGCAGGTTACCTAGGTCATCATTTAGGATATCTATGATCACTCTCTCTGTAGTTTTAAATATCTGGCTAATTAGGCTTACTGGTTGACAGTTCTTTGGATCCATGGATGGCCCTCCATTGTGCAGTGGAGTAAGCATTGCAGTCCTCAATTCATTTGGCATGAAGCCTGTTTGTAGGCTTTTGTTAAACAGTGTTTTTAGTTGTCCTGATAGTTCATTTTTTACTCTATTAAGGAGACATCTCTGAAGAGTATTGGGACCCATTCATACAGTGCTCTTGGCCTCAGAGGAAGTTTTGAGCATCTGCTCTCTAGTAATAATTAGTTGAGTTATGTTTCTTGCTATTTTTGAGGGGCATCTGGCAAAGAAGGGGGTTAAACTGGAGTTAAATTTGTCAGTCAGGAGGTTTGCAATATATTCTAGCTCCATATAGATAGTTTGATTTGCGATTAATTTAGTCCATTTCTGTTTATTGCCTTTGAGGTTAAGGATAAAGCTGAAAAAAGCTTTGTGATTGCCCTTGACTTCAGAGACTAATTTTACCTCAATTTGGATTTGTTGGACTTTATTTACTTCATAACTTGCTTGTTTAGATGGATAAGGGATGTTTTACTTTGCTGGGCATTGCACCTCCTATTTTCCCATACATTTCTTACTTTTGTTAGTTTTATTGATGTTTGAATTGTACCAGATTGGCATATTTTTTTAGTTGATCCTGTGTTTAATGTGGGTACATACAGTTGTCTATGCAGCTATTAATATAATTATATAGGGTTTCTGTGAATGTTTCCACATAGGTAGTGGTGGTCTCAGGATTTAGGGACCTTGAAGTTTTGCTAGGGTGGCACTTAACAATATGATGTTTGCCCTAGAATTATTCCTAAAAGTTCCAGTGTCCCTGGTTTTACCTTTACTTCAAAGGAGACAGCTTTATGTCTGACCTGACCAGTGAGGAATTTGCACAAGGGAGAGTGCAATATCTGCCATGTTTGTGAGGACCAAGTCAAGGATATCTGTAGCCCTAGTGAGTGTACAGACTAACTGATCTAAGGTGTTTGCATTTACAAAGTACAAGAATCTTTTAGCCTGTATATTAGGGGTTGTGTGTGATTCCCACTTCATACTGAGATAGCAAAAGTCGCCCATTAGTATGGTGTTACGTTGAATGGGTGTGCCTCCAACACATTTTTATTATGGTTTTCCTCAGTCATAGGTGGGAAAACGTATAGCTTGCAAGTATATGGCATGGGACAAAAGTAAATTGGAAGGGGAAAAGCTGAAGCATGCCATATTGCTAGACCAGCATTGAAGTTTGTTTGATTTTAATGTAAATAGCGACACCTCCTTCTTTTTTACTTCCGCTGCAATAGTTGGTCTAAATGTGTGGAAGGCATTGTGACCCTGATCTACAGAGGCACTCTCTTTGGCTTTAAGCAATGTCTCAATAACTGCACAGATGTCTATACTGTGCAGGTATCAGAGAGCATGCAAGGAGTGGAGTTTCCTGTTTAGATTCCTGATAATGAGCAGGGACACCTTTAGATCTTCCTGGGCTAGTTTAGCTATGTCAATAGATTTATCAAGTTTGAAATGCCTAAAGCAGGCACTATGCTGCTGGACAAATTTTAGCCAATATTCAGAATCCCAGAGGGGATATTGCCAGACCATCTCTGGTAAAATAGTGTGATCTGTCAACCATAGCTTCCCAGACTGATAAATATTGTACCACCTTCTAATGGCATCATACTGTAATCCAATTGCTAAAGTCAGTTATTTTCTGCTCATATTGTGGTATCACCCTTAGAGAATATAGAATGCAGCTCAGTGCTAGTATCTTCACAGCTTGGAACACATAGTCCAAGAGCTCTGTCATGTCCCTCTTTCTGTAGTCCCTTCTTATATAGACGTTAGTCTAAATTGGTAGAATCCCATATGGGCTATGATTGAGTCATACTGGCAAATGTGATTTAATGACCTAAGTGTGTATGTGATCTGAAGACTCCCTGCCCCTGACAGACAGCTAATTGTGACTCTCCTTACTTAGCTGTGTGGATTTGACTTCTGTGTGTCTCACAATGGGGTCTCCTATGACCGAAATATTGGGTTGACGGTGGTGTGCCCTAAGGACTTAAAAGGTGAGACACCATGGGATGTACAGAGATTTGCCATGTAGTGTGCTGATTTTGTCAAATGCTATTAAGGTTGCTGAGAATACTTTTTGTTTGTGCAATGTCTAGGAAGTCTTTGTTGCTTAGGGAGATTACGTTTAAGAGCCTCCGCACACATAGGTCTATGTGTCTGATCTGTACTATGTGAGGTAAGTGACGTGTGTGTGTTACTGTCAACCTGTTTGTTATTAGAAGTGCTTGTATATGAGAGACTTGCCTCCAGTGATATTATGTTACTACATCTCTCACGCACAGTATCAGTCTGTTTAAGAATTATGTGGTTGTCAGCAACCATGGCAGAATTGCTACATTGCCTCAGAGCACCGATATCCACCACGGTGGCTGCAGAGATCGCAGGGAAATACAGTTCCTTAATTCATGTTGGGTGCTGTAAGAGTATGGACTACACTGAGGACATTCTAAGACCAAACATGCCGGGGTGTTCCTCAATGTTTAAACTAGTTGATCTTTGCACAACTAAGTACAGTGGAAATTTCTGGGGAATATTTACAAGGAAAAATAAAAATCTGTGTACCTGCATATATGCAGGGAACTGTTTACTGTCAATTCATGATGACCAGTATTGTGCAAATGCACCAAATGTACAGAGACAGAGAATAACTTAACAAAACAAATAGCTCTCTAGCCAATCAAAAAGCCTTGCTTAAAGCTTTCTTGTGTGATCTCCAGCTCAGTCAAAACCTACCACCTTCTACTCCCACTAATAATGCGGTCACATGCCTTCTTAACATAAAATTACACTTAGATCAGTACAAAATGAATTCAAACAGGACAACCAAAAAGCTAGTTAGAAGCACACACGTTTTAAATGGCTACATTGCAGAGAAACTAGCAGCAATGTCAGAGAACTTTACAGTGATAAAGGGCACAAGCACACAATAGTTTGAAAATACAACAGCAGGATTCTTGAATATCGTATAAAAGTGCAAAAATCTGTGGCATGATCCAAGTACTGTGCAAGAGGACACAATTAAACTGTTACAACTATATTAGCATTACCAAACTCCATTTTGATCAACCAGTTAATAACTGAAAATTATTTCTCCTCCATTTGAAAAAACGTCCTTTATAATCGCAGTTTTCAAAAGTAGTACACCAAGTTTACTAGCAACAGACTCATTGCAATACACTACCTCTTACAAAAATATTAGAGAAATGTATTCATGCACAGCTCATGCAACTAATAATCTTTTCTCCAAAACCCAACAGGGTTTCTAACACAACCAGAGTACTACAACTGCTCTTCTTAATTTCTCTCACAATATTAACTCAAATAAAAATAAAGCTAACTTTGTCAGCTCACTTTTCATTGACTTACCGAAGTGTTTTAGACAGTGTCCCATCAATTACCTCTCTTTGAATTGTCTCCCTCAAGCTCAACCTTTCTTCTCTTTTCTGTTGGCATTACCCAAGGCATCATTCCTGACCCCACTGTGTTTAACTTTATATAAATAAGCTTCACACAGCCACCAACCTTTCTACTTGTATACAGTATGTCGATTACTCAACAATTATCTGCTCTGCCCTTCCCCAGCTAAACTTTAGGAGATTTCCAGGACTTTTTCACTGCCATTGACTCCTGGCTTCAAAACTCTTAATTACTCCTCAGCCCTAATAAAATCTACACGTTCTTAACCAGAAGCATATATTTCACATTATGTCATGCACCAACACAATGAACAAAACAGTAAACCAAACCAAAATACTAGGAATCCTAACTGATGGCGACCTTAGTTTTGACAGCCATGTACTACAAGCCATTAATAATACTCAAGGAAATCTTGGCCCTCTGTACAAGAGCAAGTAGTATTTGACAGACACCTAAAGGGCTTTGCTTAATATCAAGCTACTTTTTCTTTTCACACTGCTGTATGCAAGCTTATACTAACAAACATCGGCACAACCGATATATTTCAAATGGTCTCATACTACTACAAAGTAACTAAATTCACAACCAGCTTTTCCTTAATAACACCACTGCCTATCATTAAAACAACTAGACTGTCAAAAACTCACAAACCATCTTACTTATTCTTAGCTAATCTTTGTTCTTAACTTCTAATATTCTCCTCAAAAATTCCCATTTGGATACCATTTATAAAATGTGTAGCTCTTTAATAATGTACCACTGTTCATTATCATATATTTAAGTTTCATTAAATGAGTTGCTCTTGCTGTTATAAAGGACAAGGAAGAATTTTGATGATTGTCTGCCAGAAATGCATTCATCCCAGAGTGTGTGTGTGTTCTTGTGCGTGTGTGTATGTGCGTGTGCGAGTGTGTGTGTGTGTGTGTGTGTGTGTGTGTGTGTGTGTGTGTGTGTGTGTGTGTGTGTGTGTGTGTGTGTGTGTCTCTCTTTTCATTTATGTACATACACCTGTGTGTACTTGTGCTTGTGTAAGTGTGTGGGGGTGCAGATTATGGGTGAAGTCTGCCTTGTTTCAACCTACATTTTTTACATGTATTTTATGAAACAAATAATTGCATTGTGCAGTTGTAGCACCATGCTTTATTTTGCCACAATGCATGGTTCTTTTACTGGAATTAGTTTGAAGGAACATTGACCTTGGTCATTTTCACATTAGTTAGTATGTGATTGTCAGCATGTATGTTCTCATGGTAGGAATATAAAGCTATATTTGTTTCAGAGTTGCAATTATGTATATATATTGGTGATTGTGCATTTCTGAAAAAGAGTACAGCACAGATTTCGATTTTATTTATTTACATAGGCACTGCTTTGCTTGGAGTTGTATGGTATACGCCTATGCAAACCAGTTTTGTTCATTAGAAACTATTTTGTGATTTGCATAAGGCTGTGCAGTGCCTTTCTCAGAGCACTGGTTATACCGAGTGCAGCCAATGTTTATTAATATTATTCAGGGTGCATGCAACAATACAGAAAAGATTCTTGTCTAGAAGTATTATTCACAACCATCCTCCGGATTCTCAAAAGCTTACATGAAGTGCAAGATCGGTGCAGGAGCTCAAGCAGGCAATATGTGTGCCTTGTGATCCAGGAACAGCCTGCAGGGGCGTGCACGAGCACTCCTGCACTAATCCTGCAAGGACTAAGCGATGGTATGCAAATCACCCCATTTGCAGGTGAAATCCATGCAAATTAGGTGATTTTTGCAATCCAGGAAGCTTGCTACAGTCCAATCAAGACTAGTGCTATCTGCAGAAATGTACTCGGTTAGTAACCGAGTACATTTCAGCAAAATCCAAAACGGAGCCATGACAGCTCCAAATAAAGGCTGCATATCATGTAGTAAGCATGCCAATGGCCAAGTATAAGGCCATTGGCATTGCAAACATAAAAAAAATACAAAAATCAACTTTAATTTTTTTTAGCATATCTTGGCTGTTTAAGTATATAGCAGCGGTGTGCAAACAGGATCGGGGGAAATTAATAAAATAAACCCAAAATAAGCAGTCTAACTAAAATCACTATTCTGCCATGCAAGTCAATGGCAGGCAGAAGACAACCGGGCCAGTGAGTAGTGCTTGCTAAGGTGGGAGGCTCAATGTGAGACATGTAACTATGCATTAGCAGACAACTCTATGCAAATGAGGTGAAGGATAGTGAATCCCCAGTTTTCCCCAGCATGTGATACAGGTCCCAACAGTGTAAGAGTAGGAATAGCTGGCTGCAAGCCTAGGAGTTAGGTGACATCATGGGTGTGTGTGTCAGGAATACTGTAAGCGGATTTGAGCCCTGTGGCTCGGGTTTGCTCCTAGCTTAGCACAGCTAAGCTAGGGGTGTGTGTCTAAACTTTCTTAGCACTCTTTACAAAGCCAAAGTGGGTGTGCGCACTGCGCACTGAGTTTTACAAGAAGAAAAAGAGGTTAAACCAGGAAATAACAGCAGTGTGCACATTTGAGCACTCTGCTTGCACTGCTCGCACACGGGCTTAAACAGGAAGGCAATGGGAAGGGAAAACAGCAGTATGAAGGTAACCAAGGAGAGCTAGCTTAGCTGGCAGGTGAACTGTATCAGAATCAGCCAATTACACAGGCAGCAGACCAGCCCAGCCCAAAACACTACTATAAACTAAGCAAACACCTTCCCCTCTGGTTTTTCCCACACTCTACACCACTGGTGTAAACAAGCAGGGAACTTTTAACACTCACAACAGCAAAATGATAGGAGCTGCAATAGCTGTCATACAACTTGTGGAAGAGGCTGATGGTGGTGAGGATGTGAATGCTGTCAACCAACCCACAGTGAGGAGATGGAGAAGAGTGTACAGACCCAGGGTAACCTACAGGGGCTACATGAGCTGGAGATAGTGGAGCGCTATATGGTGGATAGGGACCTCCTACAGCAAACTGTTGAGCTGTGCCGGCCATGCCTGACACACAGAACTAACAGAGGGGAAACCATCCCAGTTGATACCAAGGTATGTATAGGCCTAAGAATACTAGCTACAGGTACCTTCCAAAGGCCAACTGGGGATATGATGGGGATTTCACATCAGCATTCAGGGTACTCCACCAGTTCCTGGATGCCATGTCAGCACATGTCAGTGAGCATGTATATTTCCCCAACACCCATGAGGCGTTGGCCAGCAATATGCAACTGTTCCACCAAATAGCAGAATACCCTGAGGTAGTGGGTGCAACAGACTGCACGCACATATCCATCAAAGCACCACCCGAGCAGGGTAGGGTCTACATCAACCACAAGGGCTTCCCCTCCATCAAATGCCAGGTCATGTGAGATGCCCAGGGCATAATAATTAATGTGTGTGCTGGCTGCCTGGAGGCTATCACGATTCCCACATCTGGCATCTGACGCAGCTGTACCAGAGATTTGCCAGTGGGGACATCCCTCACTGTCACCTAGTCAGGGACGCTGGATATGCACTGGAGCCGTGACTGATGACACCCATCAGAAATGCACACACACCCGAACAAGAACTCCATAATGAGACCAGAATTCCAGTAGAGCATTTGTTTGGGATGCTCAAGTCACAGTTCTGGTGCCTGGACACATCCGGTGGAGGCTTGCAGTACTCACAGCTACATGTACCCAAACTGTCCTTGTATGTGCCATGCTACACAATATGATCCTGTGGAAACAGCTGTTGCAGGAGCAGCACGGGGCAGGGCCACACAGCCCCCCACCATTGCCAAGGCCTGCACAGGCACAGAATGACTCGGAGGAGGAACAACCTGAGCCTGCCCCAGTAGGCAGAAGGAGGCATGCCCAGTAAGCCCTGGCCTTGGCAAAGAGGCAACGCATAGCACATACACTGACACATGAGGGACCCAGGGAGTAACACCTCTCTCTGACTCTCACATACAGTAAAAGGGATGCCAAATATTTCACTACCTGTGCCTAAACATGTGTAGGGAGTGTACTATGTGCATCCAACATAGGCAGCCCTGCAGCACCACCCACAATACTGGGACACACACAAGGTAAGTGACTAACATGTTCCAGTCAGGGGGGGTCACATACCCAAGAACAGTCACAGCCAGCAGGACAGGTGTAGACAAACACAAACAAAGGCTGTGCTATGGCCTCTGAATGAGGCCTATGGGTAACCTCCCCCCAGGCCTACACAGACAGACTACAACAGGTCAGGCGGTGGGATGTCAGTTGTGAAGGGTAGGAAGTCAGAAACTAATATGTAGGTAATTAAAAGCTAAGATCTGTAGGACACTGGTATGCCTCTAGTCAGCACGATAGGTAAGACTACATACTGAAATGGTGTACCCAACAGACCAATACATCCTAGCAAATGTGTACAAGTGTCAGGTTCGCCCCCCCCCATCCGATGTAGGAATATAGCCACAGTCAGGTGTGCCCCCCAATCCTGTGTAGAAACATAGAAATAGTCAGGTGTGCCCCCTCGTCCCACATAGACATATAGTAACAGTCAGGTATGCCCCCCCCCCCACAATCCTGTGCAGAAATGTAGAAATAGTCCGGTGTGCCCCCCCATCCTACGTAGAAATATAGCAACAGTCAGGTGTCCCCCTCCATAATCCTGTGTAGAAATTTAGAAGTAGTCAGGTGTGCCCCCCCCCATCCTACATAGACATATAGTAACAATCAGGTGTGCTACCCCACAATCCTGTCTTGAAATGTAGAAATAGTCAGATGTGCCCCCTCATTTTACGTAGAAATATAGTAACAGTCAGGTGTGCCCCCCCCCACAATCCTATGTAGTAATGTAGAAATAGTCAGGTGTGCCCCCACATCACACATAGACATATAGTAACAGTCAGATGTGTGCCGCTACAATCCTGTGCAGAAATGTAGAAATAGTCAGGTGTGCCCCCCCATTCTACATAGACATATAGTAACAGTCAGAAGTGCCCCCCACAATCCTGTGCAGAAATGTAGAAATAGTCAGGTGTGCCCCCCATCTCACAAAGACATATAGTAACAGTCAGGTGTGCCCTCCCCCCACAATCCTTTGTAGAAATGTAAAAATAGTCATCCTATGCAGAAATGTAGTAACAGTCCATGCCAAATGATCGACGGATACCCTGCAGAGACAGCATGCTACCTGTAGGTGTACAACACAAAGGTCAGCACTGCAGTACAAACTACCTGGACTCAATCCACACATTCAATACAGACGACCATACTGGGCATGCCCACACACTTAGAGTAATGAAGGCAATGTCAGTCAACAACATACTGAAAGGTCATACTGGGCATGCTCACAGACAAACACATGAAGGCCATGTCTGCAAACACCAGTGGACCAGACATATCTGGCAGCCGCAGATGTTAGTGCAGACACTCCTCAGTATGCACCACACATGCTTTGCACACACAGTGGATAGGAATGCAGGCATATATGTAAGGACAACACACTATAATAAGCCAAAGGTAGACATACATAGATGTGTGGAAGAGGGTGACTGTGACAACAAGCCAACCAGGGATCTCCCACCCAGCACACAGCCAAAGGGCCACAACCACACAAGGGTCTGATGTCACAAACTGTAGATACTAGCCCCCGGTATCTGTCAACATTAGAGTGTATGTGGTGCATGTGCCAGCTGTGCAACATGACTGTTCAAGGAAGTAGTCATCTAGCAGCTGTATGCACGTACCTGTGGAATATGATCCAGGTTGTGCCCGCATGTGGCGTGTCAACCCCTAGATGAATGGGTTATGGCCCATGCAAGCACAATACCTTCCCCATAGCTCCACTATGACAAGCCTGCTGAAATCATCTACAGTGAAATACACCTTTGGGAGAGCTGTAACCCAGTAATCTCTGTGGTACATTTCATAACTGCATACTAGTGTAGTGTGAAAAAGTAGTTAGGTAGGAGTTCTAACCCCTGCCTTGGCAAGTGTGTGTGTCTGTCTTTGTATAGAACAATGCATTTTAGGGTGGTCACACTCCCTACAATTGAAATGGTCTACTTTGGTAAAGCTGCTGATGTCATCCACCTAGAAATACATCCCTGGAAAGGTTGTGTCCCAGTAATCTCTGTGGTGTGTCCCATAACTGTGCACTGCTGTTATGTGCTAAACTAATTAGGTAGGTGTTCAAACCCCAGCCTTGGCAAGCATGTGTTTGCACGTGTACCTGTATGACTCTGTCTGTGTATAGAGCCATGCTTTTTAGGGTGGTCACACTCCCTATAATTCAAATGCTGTGCTTTGGTAAGGCTGCTAATGTCATCCACCTAGAAATACATCCCTGGAAAAGTTGTGTCCTAGAAATCTATGTGGTGCATCCCATAACTGTGTACTGCTCTAGTGCGATAAACTAGTCAAGTAGAAATTCTAACCCCAGCCTTGGCAACTGTGTGTGTCTGTCTGTGTATAGAGCAAGGCTTTTAAGGGTAGTCACACTCCCTACAATTGAAATGCTCTAGTTTGGTAAAGCTGCTGATGTCATCCACCTAGAAATACATCCCTGGAAAAGTTGTATCCCAATAATCTCTGTGGCGTGTCCCATAACTCTGTACTGCTGTAGTATGATGAAATCGTTAGGTGGAAGTTCAATTCCCACACATGGCAACTGTGCACGTGTTGGTCTGTGTAGAGAGCAATCCTTTTTAGGGTAGTGACACTTCCTACAATCCAAATGCTCATCTTTGACAAGGCTGCTGATGTCATCCACCTAGAAATACACCTCTGGGAAACTATAGCCCAGTAGTCTCCATAGCATGTCCTGTAACTTTGTACTGCTGTAGTGTGATAAATTAGGTAGGGAGCTGTTCTACTCCCAGACATGGCAGGTGTGTGTCTGTCTGACCCTGTCTGTGTAGAGAGCAATGCTTTTTAGGGTAGTCACACTCCATACAATTTGTATGCTCTACTTTGGCAAGGCTGCTGATGTCATCCACCTAGAAATACACCTCTGGGAACAATGTAGCCCAATAGTCACCATAGCACATGCTGTAATTGCATACTGCTGTAGTATGATATAGACCTCTGTTAGGGGTTCTATATTCACTTATGTCGGTTGTGGATGTTTTCTGTGTGTTTCAATGTCTGTGTAGGGAGCAATGCATTTTAGGCTAGTCACACTCAGTACATTTCCAATGGCCTACTTGGGCAGTCCTGCTGATGTCATCCAATGTGAAATACACCTTTGGGTAAGGAGTTCTCCAGTAATCCCTGGGTTGTGTCCTATAACAGCTCAATGCTATTGTGTGATATAGATCTCTGTTAGGGATTCTCTACCCACACATGTCCACTGTGGATGTTTTGTGTGTGTTTCAATGTCTGTGTGGGGAGTAATGCATTTTAGGCTAGTCACACTCAGTACATGTCCAGTGGCCTAGTTTGGCAGTCCTGCTGATGTCATCCAATGTGAAATACACCTTTGGGGAAGGAGTACTCCAGTAGTCTCAGTGGCATGTACTATAACTGTGTAGTGCTGTAGTGTAATTAACTTGCTAGTATGGGGTTCAACTCCCAGACATGGCAGGTGTGTGTGTGTGTGTTTGTAACTTTTATCCTGTGTGGAGGTGGGTGTGAGTGTGTGACACCTGGGCCTAATGTGGGGTGGGTTTTACAAATGTATTTTATGGTGGCCCTATATCACAATGTCCACTGTACAGGGATAACAGATGTGAAATAACTGAGAGGCTGGGGTGCAAATCCATACCCATACATGTGACATCACAGCCAGGAAATCACAGTTAGCTACCCCAGTATTACACAGAGCACAATCTCAACCCATGTCACATACACACACACATGCCGAGGTAACAACCAATAAGTGTGTAGTACACTGCATATTGGCGACTGATAGAACTATGGAGTGATTGCAGTAGCCTACAGAGGGTATGGCACCCTGTCCATCTGTCCAATAGGCACATAAATGCAGACAATGCACCTTCCCTATGTTTCCCACTGGACACATGCAACACTTATGGTGCCATCACATGTGACCCACAAAGAACATACCATGCCTGAAAACATGCCCTGTATGGACAGATGCCACTGATGCCAGGGAATGCTGTTAGCATGCTATCAATGTAAGTGCAGGGTTAACCTGCTGTCCATTACCAGTTCCTGCCACAGCTGGCCAAGACTGGCACATCTGATGATATACTGTGTACACAACATGGGCTCAGTACTCCAGGTACATTTCCACATGTCACTGTATATGCATATGGGAGAAGTGCACATCCAAGACACCATTCATGTCATGGACTAGGGAACATATACATGGCAAGCAATGCACAGGATTCGCCATATGCAATAGCCACCAAGGTGACTAGATGTTGGATATAATACCCACCTGTGTGGGCAAATGCAGAAACCACAGGCCTGAGCCACAGTGCAGACCATTGTCATGTGGCCTGATGCCAAAGTATACCCATCACCTAGCCTTGTATAGCCATCTGCCACAGTCGACCACCACATACCCGTGAAGAAATGCACCCATGCATGTCAGTACTGGCAATCTGTGTGTTCGTGTGTGTGTTGTATGATGTGTATGATCACACTCACTACAACCCCCAGTGGCATACTGAAGTATGCTGTCTGATGTCAGACACCTCCCCATACCCTTTGCTCAAATAACCTCCGTATGACCTGTGTGGTGCATGTGATACCTGCACAGTAATGCGTTGTGGCAATCTCACTAGGGATGAGCTGTATCCCTGGCCATGCCAAGTGTGTCAATGTGTGTGTGTGTCCCTGTGAGAGTGTGGCTGTGCTGATGCTGACACCTGTTCATGTGGACAGGCACAAGTACATCACCTACTGTATAGCTACCACATCCCTGTTGGAGATGTCACTCACCATCACATACATGTTTTGTGTACTCCACAACAGGTAACCTATGTGGTACATCCAACAACTGCATAGGACTGTGATAGCACTACATAGTCATCAGAGGTCTGATACCCTGTGCTGGTAGGTATGTGACAAACACATGCTTAGGTTTTACTCTCCCACCCCTCCCTGACTTTTCGATGCCTCTGTCTGCATCTCTCACTCCCTCGCTGGTGGAAATGGAGACCTATACCTGCTTTTCCTAGGCAGCAGCATGTGTATTTTAGGTAATGCTCAGAATCAGCTGATGGCCTCTGCATGATTTGCAGCCCTCCCCTAGCTGATTGCATGTGGAACAGCTGTGGTAACATTCCCATATCCAGTTGCATGGAAACACACTCCAATATCTAGGAGCATCATGTTTGTGTTGGTCCTTTTCATTCATTGTGAGCAACGTGTCAATATTGGCCCTGTGTATGTGCTTCCAGCCAAAACTCAGTCAACCTTTGTACATATGTCATGCATTAAGAGGTGCATATGTGCTTTACACCATAATTAGTGTCATCATATCTGATAACAAGCCAGTGAGCTATCAGACTGCTACACATGTTATGTACAGTAGGGGTTATATCTGATGACATAACTTGGACATACCGTGGTTGTTTGTACAGTACTGAGGTCTGTGTACTTATGGTGAATGCCGACAGTGTGTGTATTGTTAATATGTACCTTGGTCTGTGTACAGACTGTGGTAGTTGTCATCGGCCTTGGTCCCGTCCTATCTGATGTTACATGCTGCTCCACTGTATGTTATTATATTGGCTGACATGATTGTAGGGCCATATACACACATGTCCCATACCACAGTCAGCCATCAGACCAAACTGTGTAGTGGCCCAGTATATGTAGGGTTAGTGTGTGAGTGGCACATACATGGATGGTGTCGAACAGATAGTTCATATACTGTAATATCATGCTAGCTTGCCATATGTGGCTGTGTTCTCATTGGGTGTGGTCTTGCACTTTCACACAGGTGTATCTTACCCTGTGCTGTGACATGCCTGTACAGCCTGCTATATATGCAGGTACATGTGCATTCCTCCATAGGAGATGTAGGCCAATGTTGAGCCAGTCTGTCTGTAGACCACACAGTGCATTGTTACATGCCTAGCGGCTTAGTGTACTTACCCAGTGAGATGTCATGTGCAGATACTTGCCAGATATACTGCTGCTGGGCCTTTCTTAACAGTCATGTATGTCAGACAGAGCAGTGGGATGCTGTACAGATGTATGTCAATGTCTAGTGGGTAGTATGTGGCCATGACACCCCTGTACCAGCAGTTATGTGTCAGGCAAGACAGGGGTATGTGAATGCATAACCTGTGGTGGCATATGTATACCAGTCATTATGTGTTATACCCATCTACATGGCTGTTAACATCCATACTGTCAGGCATGGTACATGGGTTCCTATTAGAAGACCAAAGACGCATTCTTTTGAATGCGTCTTGATCAAACTTAAAAGACTGAAACGGCAAAATATCAAAGCAGCTTTTAACCAAATTCTTTCCCTGGAAAAGAATTTGCTTGGCTGCTTCATTACTTTGCCATTTTTGGCACTGTAGTGCAGTCTCGGAGTTAGTATATTTAAGTAGGGGGGTGTGGGGGACAAATCCCCCCACTTCACGTAATGTTTAAAGTGTTTTGTGTTTTATTTTTTTTTTTTGTTGGAACATCAATTTTTTTCGCTTACATAGGGTCGATTAATCACCGTTCACTTTTTTAAGTATTCGGGAATCTAATAAAGACCCTGGTACACATGTTTTGCACTAAGGGTTTCTGTGTATACCTCTGCACTGTACAGAGTGTGTCAGAATGTCCAGACATATTGGTAAATATCTCTCCTGCAGTCAACAAGGGCAGTGTGTGCTAGCAGCGGTACTTTACTATGATGTCCTTAGGATGTCTGTCAGTAGCCAATGGCATACATGTGGAAAGCAGATGTGACCTCCCACACACACCATGTCTGTGAAGACAAACCCAATTACAGTAGCAATAGTATATAGAACTGTAATAGTACACCTTCTACATATGTATCTTACTGTATATATATCTGCGTCTGTATGTGTAGTCACATGTATATCTATATATATGTAAATATATATATATATATATATATATATATATATATATATATATATATATATATATATATATATATATATATATATATATATATATATATATATCTGCATATATGTGTCTGTGTATATGTATCCTGGGGATGTTGATAGCTTCCACATTTTACATTTCCTGTGGGAGCCAGACTGTACTGCATGATATGTTACCACTACCAGCCTGACATCATACAGGTGGGATGTAGTACTGTTAACATCTTGTGCCCATGTCATGTCAGGTCCTGGTTCTGGGATCTGCAACACTTGGTAGTGTATTGCAGGGTGGATGTGTTTGGCTGTGGGGGAGGGGATATGCCTATTTGTACAAGATGTTTATTTGTTGGGGCCTCTCAACCCCATTAACGGTACATGTGGACATATTTGTTTTTGTTAATCTACCATTGCTATCTACAGATGCTTGGCCACATATACCTATATAGATATATATATCTGCTTACATATATATGACTATGTCCATATATGCCAAAATAGATATATATCTGCGTACATATATATATATACCTTGCTGTGTATATGTAGAAATATAGATGTATACATATATATGTGTCGATGTAGGCATTTGCATGTATGTATTTATATATATGTTCATATATATTTATATATATGTATATATTTCTAAATATACATTTATATATATATCTCGATTAATATAGATACGTTGTTTCTATTTTGATATTAATATAGTCATACACATACATACATCTAGATGTTGGTATACATTCTCTGTACTGTTGCATGACAGGGCTGGATAATATGTTTCTGAAAACATCAGATTTATGTATGCCTGTCATGGCTTAGTAGAAAATCACTTTCTCTATGGTGTGCAGGGTCCTGGGTTTGAGTTTTGTAGAGGCTGTTTGTTTTGATGCTGGGCAGAACACGGCCTGTTGGATACAGAGTAACTGAGGCACTTTAAAGCATTTGTAAGTGGGTTTGCGCAGGTTTGCACAGAGCTAAGCACTGCTAACTTCCAGTTACAGTTTCTTATATTCTGTTAGCTTCTGAATTGCTTAACCTGTGTAGGCAATGCTTACCCCAGTGCAAACAGACTTGAATCTGCTTACTTCTGCTTAAAAGTGCTTACTCCCGCCTACCCCAGTACTAATTTCTTTAAAAGAAAAGAAAAAGGGGTTGATAGGAAAGTGGTGAAAAAAGGGGTACAAAGAGGGAAAGACAGTAGGGAGGGTCCATAGCTGCCCATTTCTTCTGCAGCAACAGCTGTGCTTATACACTGAATTTGGAGGTAGATTTGGACACTCAACAGCCTGATAGGGGGTGATGGCAACAATAATTCATTGTGATACCAATTAGACCGGATTACTTGTGTCCAGTGGACACGTGCAAAATGGACAACTATGTATTTTTGTGGGAACAGATTGCCTTTTTTTTTTCAAGTGAGAGTGGGATGTTGGGGAGGAGTGGTAGGTATATTTGGGGAGGTAGGTTGGGTAGGTTAACAGACAAGACAAACAAGATGCATACAGGGGCAGTATATGATACATGTCGGGGGTAAACACCTTGGACAGGGAGGGATGTTTGGAAGTCGCAAGCCCATGATCCCCCAAATGGAAACAGTGTATCTGCGGTCCCTACCCATGGGCAGTCACCACTGCACCTTCACGACCCCAAAGGTGGTTGTGCTGGGGGCTGGGTAGGAGCGGCAGGCTCACCCTCTAATTGCACCACGCGGCCCTCAAGCTGGCGTAGCTGGTCTCAAATCTCCCTATCGAGCTCCCTATGCACCATGGTCTGGACCTGATGGTGGGTGACAGGTACCTCTCTCCCCCACTACCAGTGTGGGGGCCGAGCCCCATCCCCTGAGATGGTTCCACCTGAAGGTGGTGCAGGGCCAACAGAGGAGGAGGTCCCAGGCCGGGCCCAAGATGTGCTGGTGCCCAGTGCCATGGCCAGCTGAGGTGGGACAGGTGGGATCGCTGGCACCTGCCTTCCCATACGAGCTATGGTGTTGCAGTTTTAGGACATATATCGGTTAGTAATAATCAACAGCATTCAGGATTAGTTATAACAGCATGCATAGGTATTTACATTAACCCAAGACACCAGATTTACAACATTTGCAGGGTGAACAGAACACATGCATATATGGGACAACAGTGGCCATTACAACAGCATGCAGGTTTCATTGATGGCAACAGGCCACCAGTATGGGAGTATATTAACATGGCACATGCATAGAACCAAATGTGAATATTTATAAACCAATAGGACATATGTCCCAATAAAAGATTGTAGTGTACACGTACCCATTTAGGTGTGTAATTAGGTTATTGTTGCACATATGGTGGGGGTGAGAGAGTGAGGTCAATTAACAACTAATATATCCCTGTAGTTTTCACAACATCCTTAGTCACTGCAGTGATCTGTCCCTTACATGTATTATTACACTACCCAATGGCCTTACTTTGTACAATGGTATGTTTGTAGATTAGTATATATGTGGACTGTGTCTTATGTTTAGTCTACATCTCTTACCTGTTATAGCTGTTGAGAAAATATTGTTAACACTACCTGACAAATTCTACACATACTCCCAGATTCCATGCTTGTAGACAGGTATATGAGTGAACTGTGTTGTACCTACAGTCTACACCTCTTACCTTTTATAGCTGTGGGGAAAATCATTGATAACACTACATGACAGATTCTGCACATACTCCCAGATTCCATGCTTGCAGACAATTATATGAGTGAACTGTGTTGTAACTACAGTCTACACCTCTTACTTGTTATAGCTGTGGAGAAATATTTGTTAACACTACCTGACGAATACTACACATACTCCCAGATTCCATGTTGATGTTATACACATACCTAACAATCCATTATTGCACACGCTCTGGTCAAGGCTTGACAGGATGCAGGTGTTAATGTGGCATATGTTAGAATAGCTGTCATACACTTTAGGCAAGATGCTACAATGGCAGGTTTGTTTTCATATACATTCTCTTTTTATGTTCAGGTCTCACTGTCCATTATATGTCAGTATAAGCTGCCTACATTTCTTGGAGCATCTCACTGAATTGTGAGGGGAACAGGTTACCGGGCAGCAGATATGGGGCATTTATCTAGACATGCTGAACAGATCTGAACAGTTGAGGGGTATGACTATGCATACAGCTTATTACCTGAACATTCTGCCGCAGCCTGTACAGCTGATGGTTATGATTATGCTTATAGCATATTATCTGAACATTCTAGCAAAGTCTGTACAGTTGTTGAGTCTAATTATGCATACAGATTTCTATCTGTAAGTTCTCACAAACTCTGTACAGTTGTGAGGTATGATTATGCATACAACTTACTCCAGTCTCGGGATTCAAACCCCTGCTGTGTGTGGTAAAAATATGACAGTTGACATCACTGTACACTGTGCTGTTAGGAAACTGGTGTGAAGCATTCCAATGGTTTCTAAGTCTCTCTCAGTTGTTCTATATGACTGACCTCTTGGGACTTCCAACATTGTTATACTGAACTTCCTACACATTTTAACTGTGTTCAACAGTGTTGGTAATACTGCTTAATACAAAAGTACTCTTTATAGAATGCAATACTACAACAACATATGAAAGCAGTATGTACACAAGCACTCCAGGGGTTATACTTTTATTCACAAGATATTACACATTTATTTCCACACAACCTATATGACCGTCTTCCTGCCATATTGTCTGGTTTATTCAGTAAATCCCATGCACAATACATTTTTATACTGGTACACTTTCTAGAACTGTTATATTTTTCCTTATGACAGTACATGCAAGATTATTACTAACCTGCCTCGTGACACAGCCTTTTCAGCCTAGCAGAATGGGCTTGCTGGTTCACAGCCCGCTCATGTGCAGCTGTCAGAAAAATAGAGTGATATTTAGCCATTACCTATCCATAGTATACACAAGCTTGGCAATCATTTTCTATGCAATAGAATGGATACTTAGTGCTGGGGCATCAGTCATCTGCTTTATTCTTGGATCCACTGTTCCAAGAGATCACCCCTCTGCTGTTTCAGGTCAACATGGTGATGCCTGACCTGCTCAACAGTCCGGGGGATACCAGTGGCACTGGTGAGGTCACAGGTGAGACTGTCCCAGACCTCCACTTTATACTGAGAGCCCTGGTACTGGCCCTGCAGTAGTCTCTCCTCATGGTGTTTTACCAGAAGCCATGCCATGAATCTGGACTCATGGGTGCCCCACTGCTGTGCTCTAAATCGAGTGCATTCCCCAACTCCAGCCATTCTGCCTACAGTAGGGAGCTGCAACCAGTTACTGGGAATTATTGGCACCCGTGGGGTTTAAATACACCCGATTTCCCACACTCTCCCATGATTGGATGGTTTTGAAAAGGCTAAGTTATAGGCACACCTGCTTACCTAATTTTGGCATTGCTTAAAGGGATATACCACTTGGCAGAGTGAGTTAGCCAACCTACACATTGCTTACACCACGTAAGCTGAGCTATGCAATGCTTAGTGTTGCTTAATATTTAATTAGCATTATATTTTCCGTTTGACATTGATTTATTATTTGTTACATGTTATATCTGTGTCTGATATCTGTGATTCATGTGTACTAACACTGTATGGGGTCCCAGGGACTTCAACACTTTATTACAATAACACCTCACATCTGGCTTTACTGCAGTACTCCAGTTCACATATTTATGTTATGTAGCAGGTTATACAACATCACATTGTACATTGATTAATTTCACATATTCAGTTTGATTTTCCTATGGTGAGGATTTGTTTGTTGAAACCTCATTCATGTGTACTGCTGTGATGGCTTAGTGGTTAACTACTGTGACTGTAATATACAGGGTCCTGGGTTCAAGGCTTGCAGAGTCTGTTTCTTTTGTTGCTGGGCAGAACATGGGACATTGGATACAGAGTAATTAAGGCACTTTAAAGCAGTTGTAAGCAGGTTTGTGTGGGTTTGCACAGAGCTAAGAACTGCTAACTTCTGGTTCCAGTTTCTTACACTCAGTTAGCTTCTAAATTGCTTAGTATGTGTAGGCAGTGCTTACCCCCACTCAAACACACTTAAACATGCTTACATTTGCTTACATATGCTTACTACTGCTTATTTGTGTTTAAACCTACTTACTAGTGCCTTATTCATTATGACACTGACACTTCACATGTGCATTCCTGCAGTACTCCAATTCATAAATATATGTTATTTAGTGGGTTTTGCAACAAAAATATTGGTTATAATGTACTTTGCCATGTAAAATAGACTGTGCTGCAGTTGGGACTCGATACAGGAATGCCTGCTCATTAAGCACTATACCCACTACACTATTGCTGTGCTGCTTCATTTGCACATATCTTCCTTGTTATTCTCTTCAGCCCTTTAAGCTGCTTTGACAGTAGCTAAATGATGGGCACACCTGCACACCTATGGTTATCTGTACTTGGATTTTTAAATAAAAATAAAGGGGTTTCTTCATTTGATTTTTATGTACTGTTACTGTTGTACACATGGGGAACTGTTGGTGGGGATATGTGGACACCTTTGAGCCATTGCACTCACTTCTTGCCACTTTTTGCTGTTCTACATTGCAAGGGCATGTTTATTCTGAGAACTCTGCTCTCAGACATGCCCTCTGCACTCATACATGCTCCGTGTAAGCCTAGGAGCTCAGGCAGCATGCCTTCATTAATATGCATGGTGCACTGCCATCCTGCTCCTAAATGGGCACTTCTGTGCAGGACTAGCATAGTCCTGCACAGAAGGTTAGTGAATCCGGGGGCATGTATTCTTAGCTGTAATAAAAACATAGCTACAAGAAATCATTCTATATATAGGAGTGTAAATAGCTTTGTGTAAGATATAAAATACGATAGAAGTTGATCTAGAGGACAAGTTTACCAGCCATTCTGCCTACAGTAGGGAGCTGCAACCAGTTATTATGAATTATTGGCACCCATGGGGTTTAAATAAACCCGATTTCCCACACTCTCCCATGATTGGATGGTTTTGAAAAGGCTAAGTTATGGGCACACCTGCTTACCTAATTTTGGCATTGCTTAAAGGGGTATACCACTTGGCAGAGTGAGTTAGCCAACCTACACATTGCTTACACCATGTAAGCTGAGCTATGCAATGCTTAGCGTTGCTTAATATTTAATTAGCATTATATTTTCCATTTGACATTGATTTATTATTTGTTACATGTTATATCTGTGTCTGATATCTGTGATTCATGTGTACTTACACTGTATGGGGTCCCAGGGACTTCAACACTTTATTACAGTAACACCTCACATCTGGCTTTACTACAGTACTCCAGTTCACATATTTATGTTATGTAGCAGGTTATACAACATCACATTGTACATTGATTCATTTCACATATTCAGTTTGATTTTCCTATGGTGAGGATTTGTTTGTTGAAACCTCATTCATATGTACTGCTATGATGGCTTAGTGGTTAACTACTGTGACTGTAATATACAGGGTCCTGGGTTCAAGGCTTGCAGAGGCTGTTTCTGTTGTTGCTGGGCAGAACATGGGGCATTGGATACAGAGTAATTAAGGCACTTTAAAGCAGTTGTAAGCAGGTTTGTGTGGGTTTGCACAGAGCTAAGAACTGCTAACTTCTGGTTCCAGTTTCTTACACTCAGTTAGCTTCTAAATTGCTTAGTATGTGTAGGCAGTGCTTACCCCCACTTAAACATGCTTACATATGCTTACTACTGCTTATTTGTGCTTAAACCTGCTTACTAGTGCCTTATTCATTATGACACTGACACTTCACATGTGCGTTCCCTGCAGTACTCCAATTCATAAATATATGTTATTTAGTGGGTTTTGCAACAAAAATATTGGTTATAATGTACTTTGTCATGTAAAATAGACTGTGCTGCAGTTGGGACTCGATACAGGAATGCCTGCTCATTAGGCACTCTACCCACTACACTATTGCTGTGCTGCTTCATTTGCACATATCTTCCTTGTTATTCTCTTCAGCCTTTTAAGCTGCTTTGACCGTAGCTAAATGATGGGCACACCTGCACACCTATGGTTAGCTGTACTTGGATTTTTAAATAAAAATAAAGGGGTTTCTTAATTTGATTTTTATGTACTGTTGCTGTTGTACACATGGGGAACTGTTGGTGGGGATATGTGGACACCTTTGAGCCATCACACTCACTTCTTGCCACTTTCTGCTGTTCTACATTGCAGGGGCATGTTTATTCTGAGAGCTCTCCTCTCAGACATGCCCCCTGCACTCATACATGCTCCGTGCAAGCCTAGGAGCTCAGGCAGCGTGCCTTCATTAATATGTATGGCGCGCTGCCATCCTGCTCCTAAATGGGCACTTCCAGGCATGACTAGCATAGTCCTACACAGAAGGTTAGTGAATCCAGGGGCATGTATTCTTAGCTGTAATAAAAACATAGCTACAACAAATCATTCTATAAATAGGAGTGTAAATAGCTTTGTGTAAGATATAAAATAGGATAGAAGTTGATCTAGAGGACAAGTTCACCAGACTATAAATGCCAGTAATGCACGTTAGAATCACAGTAGAAGTACTACATAACATGACAGCAGATATTTTAGAAATAATTATATCAGGGGGGTTAATAGACAATGGGTTATCAGGATCATATTTCTCATCTATCAACTTGTATATAGTTTAGCTTCCTTATTTATTTTTTTTCAAGACATTTTTATTTACTTTTTCTATTAAACATGAACAATCAAAATAGTTCAAACATACAATATATACTGAATAGAATAAACAACTATTTACACTATATTCAGTCATCCATTACAAACACTGACTTTTATCCATGTCTACTTACCAATATTTATCTAATAAATGTTGCAGTTTTTGCCATGCTATTCTTTTATGTGTTACAGTACATGTTCTATAACAAATGGTTTGCATTTCTTTTTTACAAACAGATTTTGCTAATGTAATAAACTCAGAAAACATAACATCCTGCTTTTTATTTTCCAATTCAATGTAATAATCTTTCTGACAATAGCTAAAATTGACCAAAGAACAGGTAACTGATGTTTAGGAATCACACTTGGGGTAGGTACATTAAATAATATGAATGAACTTATGATTTGACAGTTATCAGACTATAAAGCTTTTTTGAAATGTCTGAAATCACTCCAATAATGTGTGAGAATATTACATTTGATGAACATATGATACCAGTTGGCTTCAATAATTTCATCACATCTCCGACATTTACTTTCTTTACTTTTGGTTATAAGTTCAATTTCGTGTGGGGTATAAAAGTTTCTATGAATAAATTTCCAGGTATATAATTTCCAATGTAGTGATGGTGAGGTGTTATTAATTGATTTTAGTAACTGTTTCTTGTTTTCATTTGAGAGAGGTTCTCCATTAATCTTCAAAGAGTAATTAAAAAAAAAAAAAAACAGGTCAAATGTAAACAATTAATCTCGTAAGATTTTGTATATAGGTGATATGTTGAGTTTATGTTCCATGCTCATCAAATTATACCATATGAATAACTGTAATAACCCTGGTATAGAATCTGTTTCTATATTTATTGATACTCTTACTTTACTTTCAATAAATTGCCGGAATGATTGAAGACATAACCTATTATCTTAGCTAACATTAAATCTGGCTAGAAGAAAGTTTATTGATTGGATGTTCTTTTTATCTATAAATTGGAGCCAGAATTTTAAGTCATTCTCTTTAAGGTTCAACATTTTATGGCCAACAGAAATGCTGATGGCCATGAAAAGGTAAAGGGAAGCATTAGCACACAATGTAAATAAAATTATTATCCTGTAAGCAACCCTATTATGCAACATATGAGGACAGCTTATATGAAGTAAGGGCAATTGTATTCCAAGAATTAACATGCAGGGGACAGTAATTGAGGAGAATATGCAAAGACTACAATGATAATAATATAGACATACATAAGAGGGGAGAGTAAATGGAGAAAATGTACTGAGAAAAAGTAGTGGAATGTGATTATGTCATAAAGATACATTTTAAACATAAACATAAATACTTCCATACTGATGTAATAATCTTTTTCACAATTCTTGACCCTTTAGTTAACTCAAAATGGACATGCTAACAAAGGATATGAAAGGGAAACAAAGCAACAATGTAAAAAAAAAAAGAGTAGTAAATGTGATATTTGTGTTAATAACAGCAAGGACAGTGGCTACATTAGAGGCTATTAGCACAGACACAAGGAATGTTTGTGTGATAACTGACAGTACTGCTGTATTCTCCACTTCATCTTGTATAAACAAGAAAAAAATAGCCCTACAGCTGTTGTGTCATGCACATCAGAAAGGGACAAGTTTTGCCATTTGTAGTTATTTGGCAACATAGAAAGGCGCCGGTATATTACTGTCAAACATGTATTAGACATACATGTGTTGTATATTCATGTACATCATAAAAAATATTATAATAACATTCAAACTATGCAATTGATGAATGACAACACAGATCTGATGACATTTCAGTAGGACATGGTCTCTGTTCATTACTGAAGTACTTCTACTACATGATTATACTGGGCACGATCACAAGAAATAACAAGAAACACTGCCATAACAGTACGTAAGCAGCATGCAGATTCACACAAGAAACTTCCCTAACATAGGACCTATCACAGTTTATGATGATCTTGCATAATGCCATACATTAAGAAATGCAACAACAAATCGACAGGTGGTGTAACCAGTAAGGCTCAGAGTCCCAATATAAAACACATTTATTCACCGAATATAAAAAGATGGTTAAGCGCTTTCATCAAAACTGACTTCATCAGAACCATGAATTAAAAAGGCCAAACACTTAAGCATCTAAAATGCAAGGTCACATGATAACAAAAAATAATTTTTAAAGGGGTATTACATCATTTTATACACACATGGCTTTTCTGTTAAGCACAGGCATAATAGAGGTACTGTCATTTATCTCTGGCTCAGATGTTGCATTTAGTCTCAATTGCCATTTGAGCTCACTCTTCTCAATATTATTTTCCCAGTAACCTCCATTCACATCCTTCATAATTCTTTCTAAAATACCATATTTAAAATTAAACATTTTTCATTGACAAGGTCCATTACTATGTCTAAATAGTGCATTACTATTGCCACCATTCTTAACTAAATATAAATGCTCATAGATGCGTTTCCATAAACTTTTAGTTGTTTTCCCCACATAAAAAAGTTACAGGTTTTACACACCGCAATATACACAATACCATGTGTACTGCAATTCCCTGAACTCAGAAAAATTCTCCATGGACAGGTGCTCCAATGACAATACTACTGTCCTAATCAATGTATTTGCAGTAGTTACACATACCACACATTTTAGTCACCCCAAAGTCCTGTTGTCAGCATGACTTTTAATCGGATGTTCTAGTAAGTTTTGTAAATTACCTGTCTTAAAGGCAAATTTTGTTTTTTACCCAAGTTGTTTAAAAAATTCTATGTTACCTCTAAAATTAAGACAGAGGGTATGTTTGGCTCTAAAGTGTATAGGAAACCTACCTTCTCAAATAGTTATCTTGATTATGCTAGTCAGCATCCGCCCCATATTAAAAGAAATATTGTAAAAGGTCAAATGGTAAGAGCTGCCAGAATGTGATTTGAACTAAGCACATTCAAACTTGGACTTGGTAATTTAGTCAGTATGCTTTTAGAGAGGTGGTACACAAAGAATTTTCTTTTAGAAATGGGAGAAAACATCTTGAATGAGTGGGTAGTAAAATATATTCCCCTATTGATTTCTAGTGAAGGGATAGTTGGGCACATGTATCAAACACACAAAAATTTCCCCCATTCTATGTTCATTAATTTTGATGGTAAAAGTGATGTCTTGAAGGAGATTTTAACAAGAAATCGGACCATTTTTAGAGGTAACACAGACATTTTTGAACAACTTGGGTAGTATTGTTAATACTTAGTAATAGACCTTGTCAAAGAAAAAATGTAATTTTAAATTTAGTATTTTAGAAAGAATTATGATGGATGTGAAGGGAGGTTACTGAGAAAATAAAACTGAGGAGAGTGAGCTCAAATGGCAATTGAGATTAAATGCAATATCTGAGCCAGAGATAAATGGCAGTACCTCTATTATGCCTGTGCTTAAGAGAAAAGCCATGTGTGTATAAAATGGGGTAATACCCCTTTAAAATTATTTTTATGTTATCATGTGACCTTGCATTTTAGATATTCAAGTATTTGGTCTTTTTAATTCATGGTTCTGATGAAGTCAGTTTTGATGAAAGTGCTTAACCATTTTTTTATATTCGTTGAATAAATGTGCTTTATATTGGGACTTTGAACCTTATTGGTCACACCACCTGTGGAATTGTTGTTGCAGTTTTGGTTTCTTTTTCCTTTGGCAGCATGCTTTGGGTTTTATTTATACATTAAGAAATGTTATGTAAGTAATACATAAATGTTTGTAGGACAACAGACAATATAGGGTATCATTATTTGGAAATTAAGCAATACCTGTGAACAATCAATAGCATACTCAGCATTTACATCTTACCAGACTAAAGCACAAGTCAGGACATATATAAGAAGGATGCATATTAACATTGGATGCCACAGAAAGAAGCATAGTATGTATGTCATGATGAATACACTTGAAGGGCTTACATCTCTTTCCTATTGTAATGAGTATGGATCCTGTACCATGGAGGGTGATGACTTCAAAACTCTGTTGCTCTAGCTGTGCCATAAATAGTTCATTTGCCAGAGCCACTCCTGTCTGACACAGTTATGTGACAGACAGATGTTACTGGATTTGAATCCCTGCCTGTCATACTGCACACTCTACAGCGCTGTGTTTTGGCTGCATCTGCCACAAAACATAACAATGGATCTTGTCACACATAACTGAAATTAATGTGTGAAGTACGACCATATGATTATAATTTGCACAGTATTAATTTGTCAGAATGATGAGAAGGCATTAACTATGTTAATGGTCACACAACTGAGAGCAGTGCAATATCAATGTTTCTTTGCCAAGAAAGCTTTTTCTTTCATTTTGTACACCCACTATCCCAGAACTGAACCATACTCTATATATGTAAATATGTTATAGAAGTCATTAGTGAATGCATGTGTCTCAGGGGCACTCTAAACATGTCATTCAAAGAACAACTGTTTCACTGCCAGGAAATTACAAAATTAGTTTATATTTGTTTGTCCAAAGTAAATATTTATAACAACTTGATACAATTTTGTTTGTGTAATACCAGTAAGCTTATACACTGTTGCCCTTTGCTGGAATTGAACAGCAAGCTATGGAAGTTCACCAAGTAATGACATGTGTATGAATCACATGCACCACATTGGAAGTCTTAACACAGATGTGAGACTCCACATATGTGAATCAATTACACAATATGATTGGATTACAATCGATTCGTATGAGATAAAGGTGATGGTGGAGGCATTATAACAGGTGTGGATGTCATTCATGCATAAAGGTATAAGAACACACAATGCTTACAGTTACTCAGTGTGAGTTTAGAACACATGTCCATGGACAACAGAAGCAACATGCTATTGTGAAGAATGAAAGCGCTACTGTGGAAATGTTACTAAAATTGTGAGATATTTGGATACTTGAATTTGTGACATCATGTTCTTGGTTCAAAAGATACATGTGCCTGTAATTTCTTTAAAATGCTGGTGCTATAGCTATCTGTCACACAACATTGCCTGCTGCTAGCTATACCCCTCCAGCACATGTAATGTTTAATACAGTTGTCGATGTGCTGTGAGAAGTGCAATTATGCACAATGTGTTGATAATCATAGATTCAAATGGATGTTTACTAAGGCAACAGCATACAGAACACTGTCTCATTTCATCACACCACAGGAAAAGCCTTAGTATTTATCCTATAAATGCTTAATTTCATCCAGTGGCATCATCATTAATCAGTAAAGCATTCCTGTCTGGAAAATGAGCAAATATTTTTGTAATAGGAATCCCCAGCTGTACAAGTACACACAGATAATTGAGTGGCAACATTTTTACCTACAGGCAGATTCACAGCCATACTGACACAACTGACCTTAAGGCATAATGGCTGGATTGGACCTGACTAACCAAGATCACAAAGAATAGAACATTTCCTGACTCACACACACCACACCAGATATTGATGTATAATTGTGACAGTGCACATTTGAATGGATATCACTATTGTTTAACTCATTACATCTGAGTGACACCTCAAAGCGCATCTGCAGTTAACTCCTACTGATGCCTCTAGGTGTCAAATATTACTTGTTCATATTTGCATCAATAATTCCAAAACCATGCTATGTGCAAGGTTTTAAAATATTTCATCTTAAAGCTTACACAATGGCAAACTCAACTGCAATAATATTTGACCTCTGCCTAGTACAGGTTAATAGATATCAACTATTGTTTTAATGATATTCATTTATATAGATGTAATTTTCACATTTTCTAGATATTTCAACAACCAAGTAACACAAACAGAACTCCTTAGCCTCATATGAAAGCTCTCAGCTAGATGAATAAAATGCGGTGGATAGTATGTGTATAACTTAAATGATTGCTGGGCTATTATAAGTTGTTTGTAAAATATTACAAATGTAATAATCACTGTGTTTACTGTGTTTTATAAAATTCAGTTTAAGACCTAGCACCAAAAGAATATTACCACTATAAAAATAATTTGTGCTAATTTGCCATTCATACTTTTTTTCATAACCGCTATTGTTCCAGATATATGAACATTTGTTTGAAATGTGAGGACATCATTTGATTATGTGATAAGGCTAAGCTTCACCCATAGGACGTTACAGTGCAAACTTCCTGAGCTTTATTGGAGTGAATGATTTAATATGGCAATTTTCTCCTAAAAAGGAAAAAGGCAGTTGAAGAGCACAGTAACAATAAACAGCTACACATTTGATATGTATCAGGCGACTTCCCTACACAACACAACATACAAACATAATCACAGTAGTCCATCATTGTTGGATTCAAACGTCCTACCCATTTAATTACACAGGCTAGGGAGTACAGTATCAGCAGATGACTCATCAGTTAGGATAACTCATATAACTGTGATGTAGTTCATTTATGAAAGCATTTGACCATTGTGTTTCTAAAACTGGGTATTTTTTGGGTGCAATAGAAATTTGTAGGGTACAACTGTCATTGGTAACTTTGGCAAGGAAATACATCTCCTAAGTAGAACATTACATAGGGAGTACTCTCATAGAGCCAATTGTACATGACAGTCCTCACAGTCACATTATGCATCTAATGTTAGGTTCAAACTCCCTACCTATCAAGTTACACAATCTACATAATACAGTATTAGCTGTATGTGCCACAAGAGAAGTCTGACTTTGACAGTGACAGACTGCATTAATGAAAGAATGGTCTCATCAGTGTGTTGCACAGAAGATGTTTGTGGTAAAAGTGAGATAAGATGAAGAATATAATAAACATCTGCAGTGAAGCTGAGTGTGTCTTCAATGTCACTTACAAATAGGTTTCTATATAGATATAACATTGAAGTCACAACTTCACCACTGTGAGATACCAGCTTGGATACACAGCCTAGAGGCTACAACACCAGCCAAAAGTGTCACAGGAGTAGTCTGACTTGTAAGAGGAGAGAATGCCCTTATGAAAGGATGACCTTATCAGTGTGTTACAGAGAGGCAGTTCCTGTTGAAAGTAAAGTAAAGTACAGAGGGAGCTGTGTTCAAAGTTAAATTCTTCTGACTGGAAGTGGACAGAGGACATCTGTTGTCAAGGCTTTACTTATTTGCACAACCGTAGATGCAAATTCTTCTCTTTATATCTCACAAAATACAACAGATGAGCGCTTTCGTCTAATGACTAGACTTCATCAGATAAAAGCACTGGTACCAGAAACACTTTTATACATAAAATCTTAATTGACAAATACATTTAATTAAAATTTAAAGTGATACACATCCTCAGTATAAAATTTTCCTAAAAACTAACTAACATGTTAATAATTAAAATAAAATAAATTTGAACCCATTAGTTCAATACCATAATTATAGAATCATTTTTAAGAAATGTGGTAAAACTGTTACACACTTTCAGCTTTTTTGTGTAGTACCGATCTTACACTAATGTAGTCATTAAGACCTGGTAGAGAGTTGGATTTCAAACTAAGCTGCCACAACAGTTCCCTATATAATAGAGCATTTTTTCTATCCTCCCCTCCCCTCAAAAAATCTTTTTTAACTAAATCAATTATACCAAATTTAAATCCTACAAATGAGGAACAAAGTAAACTGTGCTTATACAGAGCATTAGTTTCCTTGTGGGTCCTAATGTCGTATAAATGTTCATAAATGCGATCATTAAATGTCCTTTCAGTTTTTCCTATATAGTATGCGTTACATGCAGTGCATATAGCCATGTAAACCAAAATTTTGGACTTACAATTCCCTTTAATAAATCTTACTGTACTGTTCAAACCATTATTTAATTTCACAGTTGCCTCCCCCATATGTATGTACACACACTGCACACTCCACAAGGAGAGGTGGCCTTGTATTGCAAAAGTTCCTTTTTACCATATTCAAAAGTCCTCTTGAAATTCATACCCACTTTATATGTAAAAATGGGTTGTGTGCCCACTAGTTGATATACCTCCTTATTTATTTTCA
Source organism: Protopterus annectens (assembly GCF_019279795.1). Taxonomy (NCBI): domain Eukaryota; kingdom Metazoa; phylum Chordata; order Ceratodontiformes; family Protopteridae; genus Protopterus; species Protopterus annectens. Next base: position 1,185,282,692 of record NC_056728.1, read on the forward strand.
TTAGATTCCAATTATTTCTAATTATGTGTGAAAATACCTCAGAAAACATATTGTATTGAATAATACATGCTGTGTTATAGTTTCTTTTTTCATCCAAAACCAAAGTGGTGTTCTGAAGGGAACAGCCTAAAAGAGCCTTATATTTAACCCCCCCCATTCATTTGTGACCTCATTTAAACTTTCGGTGACCATTTCAATAGGGTATTCTCTCTCACTGAAACACTTGCCTAAAAAAGCCATTTCTTTTTGTAAATCATGATAGTCAGAAGTCATCCTAGCTATCCTAACTGCTTGACCCTTAATTAAACTTTTCTTTTGTGCCCTCGGGTGGTGACTACTAAAGTGCAAATAACTGTTGCACCAAGTGTCCTTCCTATATATATATTGGATTTAAAACCACTAATTGTCTTAGAAATGGTAACATCCAAATAGTTAATATAATGTTCATTGTATGTATGTGTGAAGGAAAGAAAGTGAGTACAAGAATCCAAGTATTCAATACATTTATGTAATTCTTCTTTGGTCCCGTTCCATAGCACAAAAACGTCATCCAAAAATCTCAAGTACAACTTGATATGTTTATAAAAAACAGAGGGAAAAATTTATTTTATTTTAATTATTAACATGTTAGTTAGTTTTAAGGAAAATTTTATACTGAGGATGTGTATCACTTTAAATTTTAATTAAATGTATTTGTCAATTGAGATTTTATGTATAAAAGTGTTTCTGGTACCAGTGCTTTTATCTGATGAAGTCTAGTCATTAGACGAAAGCGCTCATCTGTTGTATTTTGTGAGATATAAAGAGAAGAATTTGCATCTACGGTTGTGTCCTGGATTTTACTTCTTTATTTAGTTTGGTTTTGGTCTCATTTTTCGCTTTACTTATTTGCCACTATTCGAGCTTCTGACATAGATCCAAACACACACACACACACACACACACACACACACACACACACACACACACACACACACACACACACACATACACACACGCACACACATGCACACACGCACGCACACGCACACACGCACACACACACACAAACACTCACCACTATCAGATTCAGACCACCTATTAACCTAGTTAGACAATGTAGAGAACAAAGTGTGAATCACAAGCATCACAGGAGAAGTCTGATTTTACTGTTGTGAAAATTGTAAGTACTCAAACTTTTGTCTTTTGAGCATTAGATACTGTACATAACATGTTTTGGGACAAATGCATGTGTGTGGACAGGCCAAAATAAGAGCACAACGCTTTCTCCATGTAATGACGTACTTCTCTGCAACATCAATATATTGTCATTCATGTACACTGGATTACTGTGAGTGACATGTGCCTGTTTCACAGTATGGGGTGCCAATGACAATCACAGTTGTCAAGCAAGCATTCACAACAGCTCATAGTGGGATGATTACATGCTAATAGTAACCATTTATTGTATCACTGTCAGTTACCTTGCCTCATGCTTGCACACTATGCACTGACGATACAAACACTTCATAAATATTACAGTGCTTTAGTGATTAACAGTAATGGGCAATGTGTGACAAGGTTACACACAATTGTAACAAACTTGCAAGTGTAACTGTTGGAGTGCAGGTATACATTAATAGACTGATTTAAATCAGTAAATATCACACTTAAAACCAGATACCTTGATTTCATAGTCCATTAACACATACAGTTCTACAGCGTACTCACATATTTTTTTAACTCTCTGCATGCAGTACACTGCTGCCTATCTCATTTCCATGGCTGAGTGCAAACTAATAGCACTTGCATAATCATATCTTGAGATGTTGTATTTAGAATGGGGATTAGCAGTAGTCTATAGTGCTCATTGTTGACCTCTGTTCAAATAAGCAAAATAGACATACAATCATGTCTGAATTTGATGGAATACAGAAAAGATATGTGTTATGCCTTCAGGAGTCATAACTTATACATCTATCATGACAGCTATAGTCCTTCACTCCTTATATGTATGACACAGGTGTATTCTAAAACATATGATGGACAAAGCATGTTATTTCTGGTGGAAATATGACTCATGGAAACATATTTCAATCAAGGAGGTTTATTTAATGATGCAGAAGGGGTGGAAAAAGGTTGACATTTGGTGACAGTAAAATCAAATACAGACTTACTAACAGATTAGTTTATGGTTCATTCCTGCACATACTTGTATTGTGTTGGTTTGTCATCATAATTACTTAGGAAATATCCATGCAACACAGAGTTCTCACTGAGGACCAAGCATATTAATACAGCAGCAGGATATTGTTTTGTTAAGAAAATGTGTAGCCAACATGGACACAAAGGAGTCATAGAAAACATTCAAAAACACTTTGTCATACATCTCAATTTGAACCTTGACAGCATTCCAAAACAAATCTACAGACCTCAGTATTAGTTAACCACACCATATAGGAACTTCTACTTCAGAAAGTTCAACTATGACAACAGATTAAATCAAAGGGAAATGTATCTATTACTGCTCATTGCACTCATGGTAATTGTAATATCCCATAAGGTGTACATGATATCCAGTAGCATAATAAATATGAAGCAGTAAAAAAGTGGTGATACAGAAGGTGAAACAGACAAAGCCATGGAGACAGGGGTAGAGACAGACAAAGAATATTATATTTTTCTGGGTCACTTTTTAACATGTTTATGGTATGTTACTGTTATGTTTTTTGTGATAACTAATCTAGCTTGCTATGTACTATTACATGCTTCCAATGGGAGCAAGCAGGGGGTGAAAAATACACACATGATTGATACATAAGGAGGATAATGTTTTTTTTCTAAAATATACAGACAACACTTACACACATAATAGTAATATAAATAAAACATTAAACATGCTAAGCACAGTAGTGTGAAGGGCACCAGAGTTATGCAGGTTATGGCAAAAACTCACTTGATTCCATTTCCCCTACATTACAGGTGATGCTCAGTTGCAGACATTGCGCAAATGCAGAGTAAAAAGACTGATGACATAGAAAGGACACATAGACAGGGGAGAAGGAGACAGGGACCAAGTAAATCATGACAGGAGAAGGATAATAGATGCTCAAACCAATGTGCAGGCGACAGCTACACACATAGTCTAATTAAAACAGTAAATAACAGCTTCACATATTTCATGAATAGAATCCTTGAACGTATGCAAAAATCAATCTACAGCGATGCTGATGAACACAAAAGGTTGGAAGACAGCATGATTCGAGATAAGTAGGGGACATCAGAGATGCATCCATTTGTAGCTTCAAAACAGTAAGAATCTAACCGTCACCCTCAGAGCTGTCATCACTCTCTCCCGTGTCAGTTGATAGGACAGTGCTGGATGTGGCATCATTTTGGCAATATGACGCAGGACCTTTTCAACCCTGCTGAATTGGGGACCATGATCCCTCTCCATCCTGCCCTCTATCAGCCCCGTCAGCACCTGATGGAAGATAAATTACCATCTCCCAAATTACTGCTCCTGGAGAGTACCATTGCACCAATAGTTATGACAGAGCTACCTGACACAGGTAAAGCAGGTAGGGCAGGAGTTGTGGAGGCAATGCTGACAGGTGGAAACCCAGATGTGCTAGGTATCTGCGCTGCCTGTGGTGGTGCTGTAACAGTCACTTTTGGGGGCATGGAGGGCCAAACAGCAATGGTAGGTCTAGCTCCTTATGCTAATGGTCAGTTTTTCTCAGCAGTAATGTATTAAAATAAAATAAATAAATAAATAAATACAAACAAAAAAAATGTATGGATAACAAAAAAAAAGCGAGATAGATGGGGTACAAAAAGATACAATTAAATCAATGGCATGCTGTATTATTATTATTATTTTTTTTCACTAAATAAACCAATATGAAAAATAAAGATGTACACCTTGGCCACATCTGGACATGATATGAAGGCATTATTGTGTTATAAAATCGATCGATTATAATGGTATGGTATGACAAATAGAATTATATTGTTGACTATGCCATATCATATATTTGTTTTCAAATGTAATAACTTGATTAGAAAAAAAATATTTTTAATGTCATGCAGCCTTGAGCATTGCAGTCAATATCTTAGAAATACTATCCTAAAAAAAAAATAAAATAATGTGTGTTTCTGGGTATTGAACCCAAACACAGTTAAGCTGATATACTCTTTACCTAATGAAATCACCAAGAGCTATTGGCTATTGGAGCAGGTATGTATACTTTATAAATGAAGTGAGCCAACACAACATGATATAGAGTGATGGACTTAAAATACTTCTCTGCCTTGGATTCAGACCTGATGCATACTTACCACATGCGTCTTTGAGGTGAGTTTGTCTATCCTGATTCACCTCACAGTATTCTGCTATCTCTGCTGCAGTTGTACAGTACAGAAAAAAAACATATGAAATTATGATGATTAATTGCTTTGGCTGGCTAATTAATGCCATAACATTGACAGGTGATGGATCAGTGTACTTACACAACTTAATTCTGCGTGTAGTCTTAAATTCAACCTCCCATTGGTGAAGAAAGTTCTACTTGTGCTACTTCATGTCACTATAGTAGTGGTGATGACATTGCTTCGCAGTGTGTGTGAGATGACAGTTGCACTGGAAACAGTCTAAACTAAACTATACCAAGCCTCAGCCTAGTACTGACACCCAGTGTAATCCCCCTGCAGCAGCCTATAGCTGTACTGCTTCACAAAGAGCACCACACAAGTTTTGTGTTAATGAACATGCCACCTTTGAGGTCTAAATGGAACACCATTCCTACCTTCACCAGCCATGTCTGCATAGGTCAGGCTAGAAATATGTATTCAAATTGGTACCCATTTCAGATCTCATATGAAACAGCTTGCGCTCAGAAACACAAAGGCTTGCTAACTGCATTTGCACATTTGAAAGCACAGCAATGACTTGGCAGACACATTGGCACTGATTGCATCAAAAACACTGTAATGGAACAACTGCTGGGAAGGGTTGGCATCCATGTGTCCAAAGAGCTGCTGTATTATCAGGTGTTAAGCAATGTAGACGTGGAAGATCCTGCTCCATTGGTAACACCACTTCCACTGCTCTGTCAATGATACTCAAGCTACTGACATGTTTCAAGGTTAGACAATGACATGCTTTATGGTGCTTATTATAAACATGCTTGGATGGAGTAAAAATGTGTGACTTGTGACATATTGGGTTGTTGGGACTTATGCACTAGTAAGATTGTAGTACCACCTGGGAATTTAACCTGTGAGGAAGAAAATGATACAATGCTAAATGTGGCTTATTTTCTGGCAGTGCCACAGGAGAACTCACATGTGAAAATGGTTATTAAAGGTATATTAATTTGAGAATGAATGCAGATATATTTAAGAGATTCCTGTATGTCTGTGATTTTACTTAGCCATGGGATTGCATTTCTAACTAAAAGGCAGCATTTGTGTTTGTAAATACATTTCAGATGCATGGAGTTGCATGAACTGAGTAATAAATGGTGGGTCATGCTACATACATATTTCACAAGGCATACTGTCCTAAGCACATCCTTATGATATGTGTAAAATCAAAGTAATTATAGCAAAATATTATGCACATCATAGCTATGCAAGTGCATCCTAAACTGAATATCTTTGTTATGCTTAACATAATTTATACACATTATATTGGGCTTCTTTAGCAAGCAGCAATGATACATTTGTTGCAATAACATCGTTATGATACTCATTAGCATTTATTGTTACATTCCTAATTGACATGTTGTGACAAATAGCATTCTACCCCCTCTCTTTAAAAGTATCAGTAAACTGGATTCAAGCCCTGACATAGCTGTCATCTTTCTTGAAGCCCACTACAATTACACCTTGCACCACAGAGAAAGTTACCTAGCTGCTGCATTTTATTCAGTGAGTGCTATCCAGATTGCTGACAGACACACACCAACACTAATCTCATTTGCACTTCAGAAGGTAATTCTTTCACTATTTCCCTTAGTAAGTGACCTCTTATTCACTGCTAGAGACCAGTCCCACTCAACAGTGTGCATTGCCAAATGGCATAGACATGAGGAAGAGAAAAGAAACATTGTACATAAATAAAGAAAACATTATGAAGCAAGTAGCTAAAATATACATTTTTGATGTTTCCTCAACTTTACTGTCTTGCAACAGGAGCATACACTTCCAAAACTAAAAGATCTGGATTTTATTGAGGTGTATGGTGTGAAACATCTCTAGCATTCACAGAGAATCCTTGTTTATATCACACTATCCTGGAAATATTCCAATTTATTTGTCAGTAATTATAAAACTAAGCAATATTTCCATACATACATACTTAATACTTCAAAAACTAAGATATTTACAATCTGTTGCATGACATTAGATTCAGCCTTATATGTTATTGGCAAAAAACATCTTTAATATTTGCACTGTAAGTTTCAGTTTCACATCTTGAGAGATATCCAGTTTTATCTGTACTACTAATTATACAATTAAATATGTTTTCATATTTCTGGAAATATTTCAGTAAATATGCACTTATGGATGAATTCATTGTTGTCATGTGAAAGCTTATGTCTGGCTAACAAAACTTTCTAATAATAGATGTCTAGTTTGTATAGTTTTCAAGATATGAAAAGTTGTTTATGAAAGTTTAGAAAAAATATAATTTGAGATTTGTGTACAGTATAATATATTCAAGTATTTATGAAAAAGCTATGAATGCACTGACAATTATCAAAGTAAAGAATACTCCTTAGTGATAACATTGCTATTTGTGCAGTTTTATAGCTTTTGTTGTTGACTAAATATTTGCATTTGTTTATCCTATGCTTTTTAATTTTTTTTTTCAGAAAATACTCAGGAATGCAAGATGTGTGCAGGTTGCTAGAGATGTGACAGTCCATACCACATAAGTATTAGTGAAGTCAGTCAATGTCCTCACAAACTATAAGTCTCTTCTACTTGGCACACCAACAGTAAGTGTGCATGAAAGAGGAATCACTGTGAAACCTTGATTGTTCCCAGTCAAACTAATTGCTCACACTTGCAAGCCCTTAACAGGTAACACTACTCAATATTCGTCTTTGCACGCAATCATGTAGGTCCTTACATCATATATGCTTGCCCTACACTTAGTGTAGCTATTGGAAATCATGAATGCTAATGAGTTAACACTTCATTTGCATACTCCTAGTGCTGAGAGTGCAGAATCGGTACTATATATAGGTGATGGTGTAGGTAAGGAACTTGTATCATAGTAATGAAAACTGCTTGGTTTATAAACCTGTTTCTAAATTAACAAGCTGACTTTTTAGTACAGATCAATGTATTTTAACCTTACTGATGGATTGCATTTAACAATACACCTATTTGTTTACTGTATGCATTTTTCTCACTACTGTTGGCATAGCCATGGGTATCAGTTATTTCATGACCATTAAAAATGTTTCTAAAGAATTTCACCTGACGTTTAATTGGACATTTAATCTGGGAAGTCGATCAGCTAGTGCAGAAGAGTCCTGTATTATTTATTAGAAAGGTCAGGGTATTTTGCATTATTAGCACAAAAAATCTTTTAAGCCTGTGGTGCATTCCTGTCTGTCCTCCATAGAAGGGATATCCCACAACGGTTGTATTCACTTTTCCTTGAAAGGTATACATTATATTTGTTAAAACTGTGATGTACTACAGAGTTAAACAATTGTTTGTCCTCTCAGCAATTTTTTTAAATTAATTTCTTTGTTTGCTGGGGATCTGTATTAAGTTGTGTGTACTCATATGAAGTCTCACCTTTTCATTTATTTTGTGCATGGTGGATGGATACATACATAAATATTTGTCTTGTAGCAATCATTTTGGGTTACTTATGTATGTATGTATGTATGTATGTACATATGTATGTATGTATGTATTTATTTATTTATTTTTATGTCTTCTGTGATATATGGCTATGGCATCCAAGACATATGCACCTTGTAAATTGCCACACAGCGATGCTGAGAATGAAGTGATCATTCATGCACTACATTGCTATGGGTCATTCCTCTCTTGTGACTGTGTCTGACAGAAGGTGGTCAACAATCTCAATGCAGTCGGAAGTCATGGACATATGTATTGTAAAAGAAGACATAAGGGCAGTGATATGACCATACAGGCCAGGTGTCAGGTAGCTGCAATTGCCTGGGAATGTATGGCTAAAGCAGTGGTCCTGCTACTAAACAATGACCGAGTGAAGCAGAGAAATTCCTGTCTACTGTCAGAGATCAAGACAACTCAGCACAAGGTTTACATAGAAACACTGATTTTGGGTCTGAAGGGAAAATAACCCAAGTGTGTTCACTGCTGAACTTCAGGCATGCAATATAATTAAATAATTCTCAATGTGTGTATGTTGTGTATATATATATATATATATATATATATATATATATATATATATATATAAAGAGAGAGAGAGAGAGATGTAGCCAGCATGAAAAGTTGGACAGGAAAAACACTGAGGGAAGGGGGTCAACTGGGCAGTAAACTTTTGTATGAGATGTGTCGTATTATGCAGCTATAAAGGGAATTGTTTTGTGTTTCATGTGGTATTTGCTTTATGATGCTTATCATTCACGTTTCATCTTATTTTCTTATACATAGGCACATATATTTCTTATTTTGCATGGCCATCTGCACATGGTACGTGCACCTTTTGTATTCTTGTTAATGTACATAATGCAGATGTATGTGTAGCTGAAAGTCATTTGTTTTCATTGTATTAGCATCTCTTAAAATTTTTAATATAATTTTAACATAATACAAGTTTTATCTTTTTTGTTATTCTTTTTCTCTATTTCTTGTGTTGATTACTTGTTATTACAGGTCTGACATCAGAACAAAGGTAGCCTCTGATGATGATGGCAGTGATTAAGCGGCACAGTGTAGGTGTGGAGAGGGTCAGTCTGGCACTGAGGTTGTGACTAATACATCCCCAGCCTCTATTTTGGACACATTCAATGTCCTTATGCATATCCATGATACAGAGACCTCAGACATGAGACAGGTTGAGGGTGACACATCTGAGCAGGATAGTGTGGCAACTCCAGTTTCAGAACTGTTTGATTCTCTCGGAACAGATCATGAGGGTGAGTTGGGAAATAGGCATGTTACTGGTGGTGCTCAGAAGAGGCCTACTGTCCACCATCTTCCTGATGCTTGTATGTCAGTAGTTGCCACACATTGTATGTGTAAGGCCATCTATGAGGCACAGGTCCATTCCTCCATAGCCACAGAAGCAACAGTGCAAAGTATGAAATATGCATTCTGACATGTGGGATTGCCTGAACTGTGTGGGCAACTGCCTGGGCAGGATGAATGGCATGCTGGATTGGGCAGTGTATGTTATGGAATATCTGCTGGGGAAGGTCAGTATCCATGTGGCCAGAGAGTTGATGCATCATCTGGTGTTAGCCAATGTGTTATGCAAGATCCCACTCCTGTAATGGGAGTACTTTCAGTATTCTGTTAGTGATTGCAGTGTCTACAAACAGATGTTCTAGGCCATATAGACATGATCCAGGGCAAATATGTGATGAGAGCTTATTCAACAGACATCACCCACATTCAGGTAGCACCCCAAGTTCTAGCCTGAACCATGGAACTAGTAGTGTATTTCTCAGCAAGATCATTCTCATGGTTGATGGTGATGAGGTAATGAGGCTGAAGTGACTAGTCTACAATGTATGGCTCACACCTGTCCTAGATGCCAGGATGTAGTGGTAGCATAGTTCTTGTTTGTATTTGTGCAGACACACACACACACACACACACACACACACACACACACACACACACACACACACACACACACACACACACACACACACACACACACACACACACACACACACACACACACACACACACACATACACACACATATACACAAACTATTTAATCAGTATTGTTGACCACTATACATACCTTGCTACTGGATCTGATAACTGGATACTTAAGGAATACATTTTTGTTTTACTTGCATGCACTCACTTCTTTGGTGTCAGGCTTTCCTAGTATTGCTGCACAGTTTCTATATCATGCAGTCCATGGTAAGTCAACAGGGTCTAAACACCTTTCCTCTTCTTGTCCGAGGATTGGCAGCAGGAGTGTGGCACTGCATTGAGAGAGCTGGCAACAGTTAACATGATACCCCAACACCATGTAGAAAAAATGGGAAAAAGGGGGCTGTTGATGATGATGATGCATCTGCATCTTGAAAGAATTACACTTCATGTGATAAACACATTATAGCTTTTGCAACACACATTCTAAATGACAGCATGTACATTCTTTGACCATAGCAATACCATATGTAATGCCCTTGTCTTGCATCAATGTTGCTTGAAGCTGACAAAAACAAAAAAAAAACATAGGCTTGCATAAGGTGGATATAACATGCATGCGGTGCTTCACATGAAGATGACATTCACACAGATACTTCCACATGCCACAGTGATGGTCAATAGTGACACTTGCAGTACTAATGCTGTACTTGTGAAGAAACATGAGCGATCTCTTTAGTGTCTCCAGCTCCACAGTATTCTGGTCCTTAACCTCATTATTCCACATTAAGCCAGACATACTAGTATTACAAATGTCAATGAAAGAGCAAAGAATGTGCAATTAAACATAATATGATTTACCTTGATAAGAGCAGTACTGTATCCAATCTGTATGATTACTACTGGAAATATCTTGATTCCATTGTTAGAGTACAACTTTAAATTGAAACAAGAATGTCAAATAAGAAATTTCCATGGATTAACTTCCACTAACCTGCACCAGCTGAATGTCAATAATCATGTTTAATTCCAGGTTCACCAATGACTATGAGTTAAATGTTTCCATGTGAACAGCAATGTGAATCACTAGCTAAGTTTGATGGATAAGCACGGATCTTTAAAATAAGTCTTTCCAGGAGTTTGTAACAAGCATCATCCACACAGGTATCAGGCAGTAATGCTGACTTCATTGGCAAGCACCCCAAAGATTTTAAATATATATATATATATATATATATATATATATATATATATATATATATACATATATATATATATATATATATATATATATATACATATAGATATATATATATATATATATATATATATATATATATATATGTGTGTGTGTGTGTGTGTGTGGTTCCCCTTCATATGACTGAAACTACAAAAGCCTGAAAACAAAAGCCTAAAAAGTCAAAAGCCTGAAAACACAAAAAATACATATACTGACTTTAAGCAACCAAAACCATATTAATTTCCACTAAGTATAACCAGGGGGCAAGCCCCCCTTCACCCCCACACCCCCTGCTACTTAAATATACCAGCTCCGAAATTGCACTTAGTGAAATGAAGTGCAATCCTGGAGTTGATATATTTAAGTAGCAGGGGGTGTGGGGGTATACTTATATATATACTTATACTTAGTGGAAATTAATATGGTTTCTATTGTTTAAACTGTGTGTGTGTGTGTGTGTGTGTGTGTGTGTGTGTGTGTGTGTGTGTGTGTGTGCGCGTGCCACTGTCTGTGTGTGTGTGTGTGTGTGTGTGTGTGTGTGTGTGTGTGTGTGTGTGCGTGTGTGTGTGTGTGTGTGTGTATGTGTACCAACTCCATGGTTGCAATAACTTAAATAAGGGAGAAATCTCACAAAACAAGTGAATTATTACCAGTGCACACTTAGGTAGCACACTGGCAATGCTTGTTATGTGTTTCAGCTTATTTTAATTTGTGCTACTGGCACTTGAGCAATTTCATCTTGAACTACTGGAAGAGACCTCTCTGAAAAAGAAGGCTTACTCTTGACTAAGGGATAGCACCACAAAAGTAACCTACATCAAAAAGAGTGGGAGTGTTTTATTAAATTAGCTGACAGGATTATATACATTTATTTTTCTAATACCCACTTGAGTAGATTATTGACTGTACAAAGAAGGAATTTATTTGTGTTGTCATTTAAGAAAATTGAGTGAGAGAGAAATACTAGGAATCTGCAGAATGCATAAAAACAGCTCTGTAAGTGTAAACTTGAAAAGGAGTATGTGTATACTTGAAATTCTAAGGCTTGAAAATGCATATAACCTATGTGACCTTCTCTTATGGTTTACCAGTGTCAGACTTCAGCCTAAAAATGAAACTATTTTGTGGCATTTAAAATAAAATAACTTTTTTCATGCAAAATGTTCTTGTCCATTCTTTCTTATGTTGCTCCCATTTTCTTGAGAACCTCTTGTGTGCTCACACAGACAAGCTACTTTTGTCTAGAGGCAGGCCTTGGGTGGTATATAGAAGTACCTAACTGAGGATAAAGACAGATTCTAATAATGTAATCCTGTGTTATTCTATCTGGGAGCGGTTTTACTTCAGAAATGCAGCATCTTTCTTTGGATTGTTACTGGCTTTCTGTTGGGTAGTTAAAGTTATTCTGCCGTGAGCCTGCTAAAGGCAGGACAGAATCAGATCAGTTTCTTACTGTTAGTATTGTCTTTTGCACATAGTTTTTTGGGGGGAAATATCTGCTAAGGCACACTTGAACCTTTTGATTTTCATTTCTCATGGTTTATTTCACTGCCTTGCGTAACAACTGCTTCCTTAGCTGTGAATCTTCGAAAGTGTAGAGTTTAGTTAACAGAATGGTCAGTCTTAGCTGGGTATTTCTCTACCATCTAGTCACTAAAAAGAACATGTTACTTTTTTTAATTTAGCTTTTTGTTAAGTATTCAATATCCTTAAAATATAACACCCGAAACAAGACAGCATTAGCCAACTATCATAAGGTTAGCAAAGGTGTTTCTTTAATGTCATTCCTGTGAGAACAAAGAGAGAGCTGCAAGGATAACATCTACGTTTAATCCTTTGGCTTTGATTTATTTAGCAACTGTATTCTGTAACAGCTACATGGGCAGATTTTGTATATCTGGATGTGCAGTGGTTGAGTAGGTTGATGAAACAACCTTTTGCTTCTGTTTTCCATTTTCAAGGCTATAAAAAAGAACATTGTATGATTTATAATTTCTATTTTGCTTTTTGCCCTTTGCTAGATGTTTTTAATGAATGGTTGTTGAAGCATGGCTATATCAACAAAGTTCCTTGGTATAAATGTAAGAATATTGTTCATAGTAATAGCTACAGGAACAGTTTGTAGAAGAATAGAATAAACATTCATTTCATACAATTTTATTCCATTATTTGCTGCTAAGGAAAATACATTCTTGTTTAGCTTTCAATGGCAAACAGCTGTATCATTGAGTTTGTTGCCATTTCAGCTTTGTACAGATCTTACTGACATTTCTGAAGATGAAGAGTTATTAGAAACAGGATGAGTTTATGACTTATGAACTCACAGTCAGATGTGATTTATAAATGTCATCCCTGCCTTGTAACCAGTATGCCAGGCAGTTCAAATCCAACCATACTGTGAGCTTCAGGCATTGAACATAAGTTCTATTTGCATTATGCTGAGGAAAAATATTTGCTAGGATGTGTTTTAATTGCATGTAATTGGCAAGATGTTTAATATTGTGAATGAATATTATTCTTGTGTTCTATTTATGTCAATAATTGGTTACTGGATTGTATCATATCTGCAATGAAGCAAAGTTTACATTAAACAAAAAAGACGGAATATATGGGAACAATACAGGCACACAATACAGAGTCAAGCGCTTTTGTAGGCTGCTTGTACTCAAATTCAAATATGAGTATGATGAAAATTCCTCCCAAACACGGCTTAAAATTACTATGAATAACTTTATTAAAAAGAAGGTAAGTACTTTTGCAGAGTAACCTCTGCTTCATCTGAACATAACAGAACACATAATCCAGGTACCATTTAAAATTAAGACTCTACCAATCACAGAGAACACTGCAATCATATGATCATATTAATAGAAAACTCCTCCCAATCAATAAACGCAACCTACCATTTCTTAAAAGCATCACCATGGAAATAACAATTCAAACACCAAATGTAGAAATTTGTTAGAATTATTCAGAGCACTCATAACATTATATAAACGTATAAAGATAAATATAAAGCAAACTGTATACGCGCTTCTATAAATATATTAAACAGTTTACATGTATACGTTCAAGCCTGACCATAAGCATAAACAAATTCCTTAAATCTAATTACAAAAAGAGTATCAGGTAATTGCACACTTATATAGATGCATCAAAAAACAATAAACATGAATCCTAAAATGTGTCATATATATAAACTCCACACACTCAACAGAAGCAGCATTACATATATTAAACCTAAAACTAAAAATACAATCATGTACATACAACAGAGGTACACAAAACTTTAAATAATACCAAACGCCGGGCATGGGCTCTTTATCAAAGGCAGCAAGATCGTGTTACACATGCCTAAATACTTAAACTAAAAAACTTAAACATTTATAAACAAACGTAAAAGATGCAACAAAACTGAATACCTAATTAACATTCAAGTTATGCATGCTTGCTAAAACAAAATCTCAATATAACTTTGCAGACGTAATGAAGCAAGTAGATAGAATAATGACAGAACAAGCTAACTTGTCAACCAATAATGATTGAAAATATAAAAAGAATGGGATATTTCAAAATAGAAGTTCGTAATAAGCTAAGCACATATTAGGTGCAAGAAGAATCAAAACAATTGCTTACCAAAGAAAGAGACCATAAACGAAGCACACAATTTGACTAAAGGATTCTCCTGATGAATACAGGCAACAGAATCACATGAATAGAAAATGGCCAATGACTAAACAAATAGGAAGGCTCATAGAAAGCTGAGACAAAAAGTATTAGAAAGGAATCATAATGACATACCCTATAAAAAGTAAAGAAACTATGTATACAAAGAACAAAAAATGAACTAGTCAAGTGATCATCCATATAAACAATACTGCAAAAAGCAAGATGTTAATCCATCATCAGGGGTGTTATTGCATAAGAAAATGGTTATCATGGGAAGAGGACAGTCTGTGGAAGCAGCTAATTTCTATGGTCTGTGCAAATGCTGAATACAGTCCTGGACCTTCTTTTACCAATACTACCCTGTCAAATTTAACATTTCCCAGTTGTAAAGTTGCTAAGGCCTAAAGCTGGTGCTCATTAATATTAACAATATTTATATTGATAAAATAATGGCAAACATTTTAGACAGAAGAAAAACACCTTAGTACATTTGGAAATCTGTGGCACTTTTGATCACATTCTTTGGATCTATTTTCTTGAAAAGTTTCAAGTCAGCATAGAAGAAAAAACAAGTTGCCAATCATATTTGGACTTTTTCTTAAAAATCAGCATGCTTTAGCCTTTGAAATTCATTGTTTAAAAAACCGTAATAGTCACTAGTTTGAGCATCATGTGGTGTGGGGGAAGGTGGGATGCTTATGCAATCCTTTTGTAGCTTGCAGAAAAGCTAATGTTGGCTGCAAAACTTTATAGTGAAATAATAGTCTTAAAAGTGTTGAGTTCATTCAGCAAACAGTAGGAGAGGGTTTCCTTGGAAAAGATACATCTCTGGGGTATGCAGCTGTACATTACCGGGAACCTTTCTGATTTGGTGCCATCATTGTATTTCACTCCTTTCTGTACATGTGGCAAAGCTAGTTCCTGGTGACAACCAATTTTCTAGAGGCATCATCAAATTTAAACAATGCAGGAGAAATGGTGGGTTAGTTCAGTGAGCTGTGGTAAAGTCTTTCCATGAACAATGCATACTTCTGGGGGTCAGGGGTATTGAATGTATGTTCTGAGCTTCTAATATTCAAGGACCTCCTAGACATGCTGTGGTCCCTGGTCCCATCTCCTCTTTCATGTGCTCATCTCAGCTAAAATGCTACGCTATGTGCCAGGCCAGATACCTTCCCTTAACCAGAAAAGATACCTACAATGTCAGGAACATTGAGGAAAGCCAGGTCTCTTTTCCTGATCACAACAAGGATGGTCATATTTTTAGATGAGATAATGACATTTTTTTTAAATCATTTTATGCCTCATGGTTAGGGTGGTAGGGGTCTTGCTCAGTTCTGTTTGGTGCGGTACCAATATAAAATAAGTCATCAGAGCGCTCTTGGGATTGGTGAGTAAACCAGGTCCAGAATAATCAGTCCAGCTGATAAAGAGTTGAGGAATTATAGATGATATTGTATTGAGTTGGGTGCCCTGCCCTGGGATTCTTGTTCTAACCCTAGGGCTTTTCCATCTCAGAATGTGGAGACTTCAGAGGAGGAGCTTAACTGAAGGTCATGCCATCTGTGATGCCAGAGGTTATTGAGGTTGTGGGGTTGAGGCTGATTGAGTCCAGGTTCTGGTAAAACTATGACTAGTATGCTTCTGGAAATTAGCCAGTGGGGTGGTTGAGGTCTTTCAATAAAAAAAGTTTTTGACTAAGTTTTAAGTTGACAGATTATGTAGTTTTCATGCCTGGCATCTTTCCAGCATTCAGCCTTATTTGCCTTCAGAGTTTTATTTTTTCTTTCCAGAATGTCATTTTCATTGCCGTTTAGTTGCTTGTGGTATAATCAGTTTATAAACTAAAATAAAAAGGTCTGGTATCCAGGTTTGTCAGCTGTGAGGTTACCACCTGTTAATTTTTTTCTTGATTGTCCAGAAATAAAGGGCTTTGTCTGGTTGTTTTGATTTCACTTTGTGGATCTGGAATTTCATGAATTCTATGTTGTTCCCACCATAGTTGAAGTTGATTAGATAACCTTAGCTTAGCATTGCAAGTTGATGATAACCAATCAGGAGTAACAGAGACCAAAGCTTAGAAATCTGGACCTCAGACAAGTTAGGTACATATAAAAGCAGCAATGCAATGTGATCTAACTACCATTTTATGGACTCTGAAAATGGGAGCAGGTGCAATGATTGTGGTATTTGTATTGTGCAGGAAGGCAACACTCAGGCTATATAACATGCTTGGGAAAGTAAAGCAAAGTCTTTCTCAGACTATCTGTTCTAATATGTCCACTCATTATTTTCAACCACTGCCGACCACAGAGACCACCTGGCACCAAACAACCACCAGCACACACCTCTCCTCCAGTGAAATCTAATTAGAAAAAA
>NC_056728.1:1185304812-1185345820 GCF_019279795.1 Protopterus annectens
AAGCATGGGTCTATTTTTCAACATCTGAAATCTGATGTACATCATATCATTCCAGCAAACTGTTTGCTATGTACTGCATTATTTTGCAAAGCATGCCAGCAAGGCCCTTGAAATATTTGATGTAGAAATGCTAGTTTTGAAAGTCCACAGTGAGTATTCAATGTCTGCTAAAACAGTTAAAGGACTTCTATGCTTTGCTACATCAGGACTTCTAGGAGATTATGAAGCATGTTGTCACAAGGTGGTTGTCTTTGTTTCTTGGTGTGGCAAGAATAGTATTATGCTGGCCTACTACTAAAAGTTGTTTCATTAACAAAAGAGTCTGATGACTGTCACCTTCTCATCTAGAAGTTTGTGGAGGCCAATGAAGATGGCATCACAGAAGATGTCTCAGAGGCTGAGTGCTACTCACACTTCACACGCTTCATCTTGCAGATTTTTCACAAGTCAATCACAAGGCTTGAAAGCAATACACTCTCTGCCCCAGAGATGTATGCAGTGAGTCTCAAAGATGTACTACAGGGAAGGTAGGATGGCCATTTCCTAGCTCTAAAGCTTCCTCTGCTATTAAGAACTTAGTCCCAGCTATGGGACAGTAGGTCTGCAGGGACTTCAGTACCATTTACACAAAAGCACTTTCCTACCTGCAGAAGTGGTTTGATTTTGATGATAGTCCCATTAAAGCTATGCAAGCAATGAGCATTCAACAACTTGTAACCTGGTCAGAACTGTGCACAGCCATGTATGCTTTCAAATTAGAGCTGGGCATTGGTGAACTATACTCAGGCTACTACAGTTTAACAGCTGTATTGCCAGCCCTGTTACAGGTGACAGAGGCATCTGTAAGTGATTGCTGTGTGACCTTTTTTAGTAAAGATCCAGACTGTAAAACACTTTACAGACTGGTACAATTTGTCCTTTCAATTCCCTCCAGCAATAGCTTTGTAGAAAGAGTATTCTCATTTATAAGGAATACATGGACTGATAACAGAAACAGAATGCTTGTGTTTCTTGTCAAGGCTGAGCTGCAGGTCAAATTAAACTGTAACAGAAGTTGATGACATTTTTTTGCATTTGTAAAAGATAATCACTCATTACTAGAAGTTGCCAGATCAAATGAAAAATACAGCTTCAAACATGAGTGGTTATCTCTTCATAAGTATCTCTGAAAACATCAGTACTGTATACAAAGTTTTATCATAGGACCTTGGTAGTTATTTTCAGTATTCTATAAAATTTGTAACACCACACGTTAACTTGATTTTAAAATGCTTTTCTTGCTCTGATAACTCATAGATTCATAAGTGCATAGATATTCAGAAGCCACTTAGTCTGATGACCATTTTCCCCTTGCCAGTACCCTCACTAAGGCAATATCTCTTTTCTCCAGGAGGGCCACACTAGTCTATACTGGTGTAAATTTGTGGATATTCATTATAGTTTATGTTTAAATGAATATAGTGAGTTACTCTACTTAACATGAAGGGGAAGATTATTACATTGGTTTGGGTGCAGTGGGTTACATGACTGTAATGTGAATATTTTTTGGGGAAGGTAACAGGATGACAGATTTTTTGAAATTCCCAACAGAGTACTTTGTCAGAAATGTTGAGGAGATTATTATAACTACAGAAATTATTCTAAGATAGAAACTGAATTGTAAAAGAGATGAGATGCACGAAACTTCTCCATCCCTCGAGAACACCAAAATAAAACTCCAAGTCGCCAAAATGTAGAACGAACAACATTTATTAGGTTTAAGCTTCTCCCAAGCTTTTCGTCGGTTACAATACACCAACTTCCTCAGAAAACTCTTTAATGCTTGAATAGGTATGGTTGCCTACTCTGGCAGGTCAGTCTATTTTCCCAAATCTCATCAGGTGCTCCAGGAATTCATCCAGCTGGAAAACACCAAGAATATCAACACCTGACAACTGGCATTGTATATGTTTTGACTGTTGGTACGTGACAACATTTTGACACCAATCCATATTTAGTTTTAATAATTATAGCAACTTCTTTTTTATGCATTACATTATATACATTATGTACTTAGTTAAAGTGGAACCAAACGTATAGCAGCAGTCAGCAATGAGTGGTAATAATCAGCAGTGATGTGTGTTAATATGATACATCAAGTGCTCCTTTAGCTGGGATGTCATCACTGCCTATTGAAACATGCAAATTTCATTTTTATATCTGTCTTTTATGGTCACTCATGCTTCTAAAATTTACAAATTGAAGTATAAACTTGGACAGCTACACATCTTGCATAACATTAAAGTGCTGAGTGCAGATTTTAGGCCCTTACATTCAACTTACCTCTGATGTGGTGCCTTGAATCAATCAAGGTATCCCTCTAACCACTCCTACTGCCTTCTCTTTCCCCCACCCCCTTCTTTCCTCAAACAGGTTAAGCTGCTGCAACTTAGTACAGGCATCGGTTCATCCCTGCTTCGCTTGCCCTCACTTCACTCAGGCTCGCTTTGCACCCCACCCTGCCCCCAAATACCTCCCACCCCTGGTACTGCTACATTTATTGGTACTAGACTGCATCCCAATCTTCTAAACCAATCAGTAAGAACTTGTCACTCAACAGCACCACCCTCAATCTGATATCACCAGTCCTCTAACTCTACTATTCCTTTTGCCTAAGTTTCAAGTTTCATTCAGTAGGTATGCTATCTCCCAAAATAGTCTTATTGACTCTACTTCTATCCCTGTTACTCATCCCATATCTCCTAACTGCCTGCAAATCTCAGGGTCACCCAGGTTTTCACTACCCTAAATTCCAAACATTCATCCCATCTACAACAGATAATAATGCACCCTTACTCACTCCCCTCTTGCTTACCTCCTTAACCCCTAAATATTACCATCTTACTAGACCTAGTTACATTAGTCCCAAAACTAGGCACTATTACAAAACGTTATTCAAAATCTTAAAACTCATACTCAGGATACACTACAACCTCACAAAGGATGGCGACATCCCCCCAAACCCTGGTACATCCAACCACAATAATAACAAACTATCCTCAGCATTATTTCTAGATCTATCCAAGGCTTTTGACATGGTTGACCACAAAATGCTTACAAATACCTTGAAGGCCTTCTCCTTAAACAACCATGCATTCCAATAGTTTCAATCCTACCTGCAGGGCAGGCAACAGGCAGTCCTATGGCAGGACAAGCTATCATCTCACCTACCCATCACATTAAAAGTCCCCCAAGGAGTGATACTAGGACCCCTTATTTTCTCCATTTTATCAACAACCTTCATTCAGTCATCCCAGATGCTACCTGCATTCACTATGCAGATGACTCCACCTCGATTTGTCCTGACACCTAACCAGCTACTTTATTCACATTAACCCAAAATACCTTTAATACAGCGGAAAAATGGCTTGCCAATCAACAGTTAATCCTAAACCCCAACAAAACTAAGCTGCTCCTCTTCTCCCCCAAATGCAAGACCCCCCTGCCATCCTTCAACATAACCACTAACAATGGCACTATCATCTCCCTAGAAGCCCAAACTAAACTACTGGTTGTCATAGTTGATAACAACCTGACGATTGATATGCATATCAATCAAAGTATCAAAACCATTAATAAAAAACTTGGCTCTCTTTACAGAATCAAACCTTTCCTTACCCCACTTTCTACATCTGCAATTTCCCGTTCCCATCTACTATCAACTCTTCTCTATGCCTCACCTCTATTCTCTAACTTAAACAAAACAAATCTTAATAAACTATCATCCTGCTATACCCACATTGCTAGATTTGCTACTGGCACAGCCTACTGGACAAACTACTGTCATAACCTAAATTGCCTAGGATGGCTTGAACTGCCTAGCCTACTGCAGTTCAACCAGCTAATAGTGGCACATAAAGTCCTTTACCAACCAGAAAATACACCTGCACTAAAAAATATTATCAGCCCCTACACCAGCACCCGGCCATTGCGATCATACATTAGACTCCTAGTTCAAACATACAACTACACAGCTGGGGACTCTCTGTTTGCCAACTCTGTTGGAAAAACATGGAACAGACTCTCAGCTGACTTAACCCCGGAACCCTCACTAACTCGATTCAAAAACAAACTCAAGAAATACTTCAAAATGCATTGGTTATGTCCTTGCACTAACCCCGACTAGTGACCTCTCTATTATTGAGGTGCCTTACCTTCAACTACTTCTAACTTTTTTCTACCACACCATTTCAGAAAGGGTCAATTGTATAACTGCTGCTCATTGTGTCTTAATGCTGAAGGTAATGTTACGTATATAGAACTTTGAAAATAATGTTATGTTTTGTAAAGTGTTTTATAATAAGTTAGTACTATTTGTGCTAAATGCTGGTATTGCTTATGACTGTAACTTGCTTGAAACTAGCATTTACTAAATGTTCAATGTGTATTATTATCTTGGAGCTTTTCTCCCTGGGCCTTCACTGAAAATGGACATATATCCAGTCGGACTATCCCGGTCAATAAATGTAAAATAAAAATAAAAAAATAAATAAATAATGTACCATACAACATGCAATGAAATTCTTTGTGCCTCCTTTCAATTTAACCTAAAGAAAAAGTTCTCTTTAGATGTTTTACTTGATTCATTGTACATTTGCTGCTGCATAGAATAACTGCATGTGGATTGAGTATGTCAAGATGGTTGATTCTGGGTGTGGCTTAATAAATAGGGTGGGGATACCACCAGGAAGGGGCATGGTCAGACCAAGCAGGGGGTAGGGCTGCTGGCCAGGACATGGCACAATGAAAAGATGGTAATCCTAGCCAGCTATGTCTCTGGCCACGGGTTGGTCTGGGGTTCATATTTCCTGTCTGTATAGAATCATGATATCCTGGTCTTCAGCTTATTGCTTGTCTTTCTGATATGGAATGGTGGACATATGTTGCACAGTGCTCTGCATACCACTTTATCTGTGTCACAATTTCAAAGATTCAGCTGGAGTATACCTTTTTGTTGTTGGAGCAGTATAAGTCGCCTTTATTGCTCATGTATTTACAATATGTGCAGTTTGGCAGGCCCCAGGGATACATGCTTTTGTGGATGTCATTTTCTTTTGTGTAGTCAGGGCTCTGCACACAGTCTCTTCTGCTCCTACATTTCTTGATAATGAACTTAGGTAGATGTGGCAATATTTTGTTGAAGATCTTTTTTTTTTTTTATCTTGCACCATTTGTCATGAGTGGCCTGTTTTATTTCAGGATAGTTTAAAATGTAGGTCAGTTCCTTGGAGATTCTAGCTATGTGGTGACCTTGAGATTTGATTAAATTTCATTTGACTCTGTAGGGGGTGCATGATGTTGCTGTGTAGCACGAGATTAACTCTAGTGGGTTTTTGGCATACGCCATTTGAAAGGATTTCTGTTGTCATTATTTCACTGATTTTCAGATCTAGAAAGTGATGGACTGTGCTGTAGGTTGTTGTGAGATTAAGGAAGTTGCCAAAGACAGGACCACAAATGGAAGCAGTTCTCTTTATTGGATACAACCACAAAAAACGTTAAGCACTTTCGTCCCCCATAAAATTACGTGGGACTTCTTCAGAGCAAAGACCATCTGGATAAGCCCAGTTTAAATATTACTATTCAAACACATGCTCAACCAATCAAAGTTAAAAAACAATAAAATAATTAAAAAGGCAAATGAACCCTCAAAGTGCCTAAGTCTTAGCAAACAGTTTATGCTATATTCATTCAGGTCAGGATACTCAAATGCGTTTAGCTTAAGTTGCCACCTTAGTTACCCTTGACTGTCTAAAACTATCTACTGCAGAACAAAGAAACCAAATACATGTTCATTATGTTCTATTATATGTTTAGATAATGCATTTGTACTTTTACCATTTTTATATCATTTAGATGTTCATACATTCTTTCTCTAAACTTTCTACAAGTTTTTCCTATATAAAATACAGGATAGTGCAGGCATTTTGCGTATAAACAACACTTTTAGACTGACAAGTAAAATCACCATGTACATTACACTGCTAGTCACCCGACTTGAATGCCACCCCTGTTTTAATGACATTGGGGCACTGCCTACACATCCCACATTTAAAGTTCCCAGAGGGCCTGTTATTATGTTCTTGTCCTATCCAATTGTTTTCTAGTAGATTTTTAAACAAGATATCCTTTTTAAAAACTATAAATGGCTTAGTGCCTAATTTTTCAACAGTCATATAGTCCAAATTGAACAGGGACCATTTCTTGTTAACAATTTTTACCACAGCTAAACTATCTTTATTAAATGTGATGAAGGAGAAAGTCTTTTTTTTTTCTTTTTCTCCTTTACTTATTGCCTCTTCATTACTGACACCTATTACACGTTCACTATCACAAAATGTGGACTGTTGCCTTAAGATAGGCTTAAATATCCTATTAGATCTTTTTGTTTGAACTTCTTTATTTACTTTCTTTAATAAATGTTCAGGATAACCCCCTTCTCTTAAACATGTCTATAATGAAATTAGTTTCAGCTACAAAATCATTGTCATCAGTTACCATCCTGGCAGCTCTTACCAGCTGCCATTTTACCACTGATCTTTTCTGGTGTGATGGATGGCAGCTGCTGTAGTCGAAATAAGAGATTGAAAAAGTTGTTTTTCTGTAGATCCTTGATCTTAAATTCTGTTTCCCTTCATCTATACAAATTTCAACATCCAAGTAATATATCCTGTCCTTATATAAAATATGGGTAAATTCTAAGAAGGTGGTGCTGTTAATATAATTCAGAAATTCATCCAATAGCTCTACAGACCCTGCCCAAACTAAAAACAGGTCACCCAAAAACCTTTTATAGTATTTTATATTTAGTATATTTTATATTTAAGTCCCATGTAATTTTATGGAGGGTGAAAGCGCTTAACATTTTTTGTGATTGTATCCAATAAAGAGAACTGCTTCCATCTGAGGTCCTGTCTTTGGCTGCATTTCTTGTTCTTTTGGAGTCTTATTGTATGTTCCTGGTTCTCTAGTCATGAGGTATCGATGAAAATAGCAGCATTGTTGGTATTCAACAGGACAGTTCTGAATCCAATGGTAATCTAACCTCTTTACTACAGCAGGTTAGCCAGCAGTTGACAGATCAATCTCACCATATCAGACCTCTTGGATTCTTGTTAAGTGGCAATTATGGTATGAGCTCGAGTTTAGGCTTACCATTAACACAAGCCACACCTGTTATTTCTGGTGAGAATGTACAGCAAAATAATTCAACCTCTGGTGAAAGAATGAATACATTGGGGGACTGAAAGCACAACTGATTTTCTTTTCACTAGAATGCTGATGTGTATCGATGGCAATTGAATAGCATCAGTGATAATATGGGCTTGACATTTTTGGACAGTCTAAAATCATTTGATAGTCCACTGTTAAAATACAAAAAAATACATTTGAAGAATAGTTACTTGCAGAGAAATACTGAGCTAAAACAAGTACCAAAAAGTTTGAGACTGTGGTATTATCCTAATGGTGGCTCGACAGACCCTAATTTCATTAGAGAATTACATGGTATTTTCGATAGGGCAGGACTGGAATGATGCAGCTAATGATTAAAAACAACTTATCTGCTAGGGACAATCTCAATAAAGAACTTGAGGTTATTAATGGTGCTTTAAGGAGGGATGTTCTCTTTGAGCACTACAAAATGAGCTATGATAATATTTTTTCCAAGATTGATAAGATTTGTAATGATATATTTCTTAGGAAATTGAAGAAAATCATCAGGGACTAGGAAGCATATAGAAATGATTGTGCCTACTC
This sequence comes from Protopterus annectens, assembly GCF_019279795.1. Classification (NCBI taxonomy): domain Eukaryota; kingdom Metazoa; phylum Chordata; order Ceratodontiformes; family Protopteridae; genus Protopterus; species Protopterus annectens. Next base: position 1,185,312,610 of record NC_056728.1, read on the forward strand.
TAAAGAAACTGGTAACCATAGTAACAACCCTATTTCAGCCAATCACAATCATGGGAACCATGAGTCAGAGATGGCATCACACAAAGGTTTCAAAGGCAGCAAAATGCACCCAGGCCTAACACTTATACTGAAATCACTGAAGGGGTGAAGAGATCTGAGTGTTTAAAGAATAAATCTGAATTTAATGAAAGAACTTCTTAGGGGATTTTCAACAGTGACAAGATACCAGCAACATGAATGGTGATTATTTAGCCCAAAGAGCACAACAAAATGGAAACATGGTGGTTGGCAACAGAAAAAAATGCTAAAAAACTTGGACATTTTAAATGAAGGTAAAAATGCCTCTATAAGGGACTTATTTTGTGACTTTAATGCTGAAACAAGTAATGCTAGTATTCCCACTGATATTTTGGTGGGTTTTGACTGTTCAAATGACTTATTTAGTGATTTTAATACACAGTTAAATTAGAATGGAACTTTTGATTCAGATTTAATGGCTGCTGACAGGTTTGATGAAAAAATGGTAATCCAATAAAGTGGACCTGAAGTTATTTTTAATACTGCAAATGATTTTAAGGTGTATAATTAGTCTAATAAGAACATTACTCAGATGCATGCAGATTTATTTTCTAAGGGTTTTAGTTTTATCCCTGCAGGCAGAGGCTTTATTGTTGACTTATTACTTGATCTGAAGCTGTATATCAGAAAATTAAACTTGTGTTTGTTCTTCGATATAAATGGGGAAAATGTAGACTGTGTTAAAAGCTGTTTGACAAAACCAAGTATGTTTAGCCCACCTATGTCCAACTTACTTCATTGGTTTGAAAAAACTTGTGAGGTGGATATTAGGCAAATTTTGAAGGAAAATGCCCATGTGGGTGATGACAATATGACTGTTAATGAAAGGGCTTGTTTATTTTATATAGTTACTGACAAACAAATACATGTAATGAAATCTGATAAGGGAAACGGGATGATTATCATGGACAAAAAAGATTATAGTAACAGTATGAATGTTATTTTAGTGGATGGGACATGCACTGAAATTTCACGAAATAAAATTAATATTGCCTTTAGAAGGATAGATAACATATTGGATGACATGATTTTTCAGGATCAAATTAACCTGGATGAGTATAATTACATCAGAAATGAGTACCCAGTGATTGCAAGTATCTTTGAGATCCCTGAGATCCATAAGGATCTGAATCAACCCCCATTCAGACCTATAGTGGATGGAAAAAGATCTAAGAGCCACTTTATGGCAAAGTTAATCAACTTTTATTTAAAGGAGGGGGTGGAAGAACTTAAGTATGTATGTAATGACTCATGGGATTTCCTGAAGGACTTAAATAAAATAATGGTTTTTGAAGGTGTGATTTTTGTCACTATAGATGTTAAAAACTTATTTTCAGTAATACCCCACAAGGAGGGTTTACAATGGCTTAAAGCGCAGCTTTTTATGACTATGAAATATACACTAGACCATATTAATTTGAAAGTTACCCTTATGGAAGTTATTCTCCACAATAATTACATTTATTTTGAGGGACAGTACTTCAAGCAAGTAGTAGGTATAGCTATGGGGGCTGCTTGTGCCCCCATTTATGCACATTATGTTATGTCCTTTTGGGAAACTGAAAACATTTTCAAGAGTAGATATGTGGAAAATATAAAATACTATACCAGATTTTTGGATGACCTGCTTTTAGTTTGTGTAGGGTCTGTAGAGCTATTGTATGAATTTCTGAATTATATTAACAACAGCACTACCTTCTTAGAATTTACCCATATTTTACATAAGGAGAGGATAATCACTTGTATGTTGAAATTAGTATAGATGAAAGGAAACAGAATGTAAGATCAAGAATCTACAGAAAACCAACTTTTTCAAATTCTTATTTGGATTATAGCAGCTGCTATCCATTACACCAGAAAAAGATCAGTGGTAAAATGACAGCTGGTAAGAGCTGCCAGGATGGTAACTGATGACAATGATTTTATAGCTGAATCTAATTTCATTATAGACATGTTTAGGAGAAGGGGTTAACCTGAACATTTATTAGAGAAATTAAATACAGAAGTTCAAACAAAAAGAGGGAATGGTATATTTAAGCCTCTATAAAGTCAACAGTCCACATTTTGTGATAGTGAAATGTAATAGGTGTCAGTACTGAAGGAGCAATAAGTAGAGGACAAAAAGAAAACAAGACTTTGACCAGGATTCACGTAGCCTCCGTGTAAAAGTTATAACTCATACATGGAGGATGCAGTTAAACGGAGTGATGTCAGCATGCACTGCATATTCATGAGAGCATGCTGAATCACACCTAAGTCTAACACGGTCCGTGTAAGACATGTGGGGGCGTGTCCGTAGGCTGATCCCTGCAAGCGGACACGCCCCCATAAGTGTAAAGGTGTCCAAAGTAGACACCCACAACAGAGTCCACGGAAATGTGAATAAACACAACACAACACATGCCCCTACAGACTATTAAACATAAAACAATCTAAATGAACATGTCATATTTTTTTAAATTGTAACAATGTTTAACCGTGAATGCTTCGTTTGCTGGCGTGCCGTTAGCAGCTACAGTTAGCAGTCAATGGGAAAGCATATAAGAACTAAATATGCAAAATAAGCCAGAAAGCAATAGCGTAGCAGTAGAGATGCCGGCTGCAGAGCAGGCATTCATGGTTCGAGCCCCCACAACACAAATTTTTTTTTTTATGCAAAATAAGCAGGAAACAAGTCCCTGACACATATGTACACTTAAAACCAGAATATATGTAAAATGCAATGAAATAGGCCATTTATATTGAATAAATGTGAGCTAAGAAATGAATAGAAATTGCCAGATGTGCCCATAGCTGAGCTACAGTTCAACAGAGTGAGTGTATGTGCCCGTAGATAAGCATTGGTTTAACTGGTGCAAAATGAGTGCCCGTAGCTGAGCAGTGGTTTACCATGCTAAATATATGTGCCCCTAACTGAGCTGAGCGGAATATGCATGCAGATAGCCAAATGAGGCTTAAACCAGCGTACCCCGCTTGTGCGGAGCTGCGCACCGCGCAAACAAGCTAACCGACGGGCAACGTTGAGCAAGCCGTATCAAAACTGCCTTTACACAGACACACCCCTCAACATGTCTAGACAGTCATGAAAAAATAAAAAGCAGTGGCTAGGTTCGAACCCATGATACTATACACCATAGTCAAGGTACAGAACCACTAAGCCATGACAGCAGTACCTAGAAATGCAATAATAGCTCATATATAGGAATGAATACAAACTACAGCATGACAATGCAGGTTTACTGAAGTTGATACAATTCCAAAATGGCCAATCACAGATATGTGCGGGAAAAACGGACTATATAAGCCCCATAGGTGGGAATACACAGCATAAACGATTGTAGAACAGACCTGCAGGCAGAATGTCAGGTGTAGGAGAGGGTAGTCACTTTCGAGCGCAGAGGTGGGGTGTTGAGGAGTCCAGGTACATGGCCTGGCTCCTAGTCCACAACCATGAGGCCCAACTCATGCAGGGCCAGGTCCTCTGGGGAGCGTACAGGGCTGAGGCATGGGACCAGTTGGCTCATGAACTCACCAGTGCCACAGGAATTCCAAGGACAGGTGAGCAGGTCCGTCACCACCATGCGGACCTGAAGAGATGCAAGCAGGACCAACTGAACCTTTGAATCCAGGAGGCCCGGCAATCACCCAACACCCCACCACTGAGTAAGTAACAATTAATTATGTATGTAGAAAGTTAAACTACCTGAAATTATGGAGATGTGTATTCCAATATTACTTCATTTATATTACAGCTGCAGGTGTCCATTCTGCGAACCGCAGAGCCTATGCCGATAGGCTGGTGCAGTTGCGCCACCAGGCAGGTCAGTAATCCACTACTAGTAACTGTAAAGATATATAAATGTATGACAGTCAGCAAAAGAGTGCAGTGTAGCCAGGAAGGAATTAAATCTGCAAGTAACAGTGTGAAAGTGTATGCAAGTATTGCCTGATTACAACAGTTCCCAGCCTGTAAGTGTAAACTAAACATGAAACTGTCCAACATATATTTTGAAATAAAACTGCCCTGCCTGTAAGAAAATAGTACACAACCTGCAGCGGCATGTAAAGTATAGCTGCAGAAGAGGATGAAATCACATGTGTGAAATATATCCCTGTGGAAATACTGAAACATGACAGAAGTGAGACTGCTGGAAAAAACTGTAATAACTACTGTTAAAACATGTCAATAAAGCCTAGAAGTACCAGTCTGAATAGTAACATGAAAGCAAGTGAGAGAGTGTGAGAAAGTGTCAGGAATACAGCAATACAGTAGTAATAACCCCTGAATAAACTATACTGCAGTTAGGACAGAATTAAATGCATGTGAGACTCAGAACCAAACAGCAAAATCTGTTCAAAGTGTTGCTGCATGTGGAATGTGTACACCAAATCTGGATATGTTGCTCCCAGTCTGAAATATGCAGATAGGATGATTGTCTGATATACCAAACATCCACACTTGTCTACAAGTATATAAAGCAAAAGTAACAGGATGATGTATCTGAACAAAGCTCGATATGAATGTGTATGAACAGCAAGAAAATGTAGATTGATGTTGCAGTAACAGTCCCATCTGCAAGGTTAAGTAGTTAACATATAGGACACTGTAGTTAGAACAGTAGTGTGTATATAACTGTAGCTATTAGAAATGTACAGCATATGTATTTGTATTCGAAGGTGTTAATATTACTGTATTTACCCCACCCTCTAACCACCTATAACCCATTCCACATGAAAATGGTATGTGCAATCACAATTAACACCCCTGGACGTCTGTCCTGTTGGGTCATATATATTTGCATGTCTGTTGATGCATCCGCCCTGTTCATACATCCACACCTGATGGCCTGTTGCCATCAATCAACCCTGCATGTTGTTGGACTGTGTATTACTGTTCAAATTATGCATGTGTTAGGCACGCTGTTCAATGGTATGAATATCTGGGTGTTTGGTTAATGGGAATACTAATGCATGCTGTTACAACTAACTGTAAATGGTATTATATGTCACTAACCCAAACTGTCATGACATAATGCAAAACATGGAACGACAGGGAAGGCGGGTTCCGGCGGACCCACCTCTCCCACCTCAGCTGGCGAGTGCACCTGGCACTAGTGCCGAGTCCGGACCCTCCTCCGGTGGCCCTGTGCCACCTGCGGGTGGAAGCGCTGCAGGGGATGGGGCTCGCCCCCCCTCTGCAAGTGTGGCCGGAGGAGATCCACTACTCACCCTCCGTAGTGTCCGGACTGTGGTGCGTAGGGAGATTCGGGACTCTGTCCTTGAGCCCCTATGCCAGCTCGAGGCATGGGTGGCGCAACTAACGGGCTTGCCCGTTGCCCCACCTACACAGCCCCCAGCACAGCCCCATCCTGGGCAGTGAAGGGACAGTGGCAACTGCCTATGGGTGGGGATATCAGTTCCACTGTTGCCATCTGTGGGCTCATGGGCTCTGGATATCCAAACCTCCGTCCCCGTCATTTGTGTAACCCCCCCACACGTGTCATACACCGCCCCTGTATGCGTCTTGTTTGTCTTGTCTGTTTACCTACCCAGCCTACCTCCCCATCTGAACCAACTGCCTTCACCTGACATACCACTCTTACCTGAAAAAAAAAAAAAAGGGCACTCTGTACCCACAAAAAAATTACGCCCCATACATAGCTGCCCATTCCGCACACATGTCCACTGGACATGGACCCTATCAATTACAATTGGCTGTACAACAAGTATTATTGTTGCCCTGACACCTCTCCCAGGGGTGGAAGGTTTCAAATGTCACACCAAATTACATACATATGCACAGCTGTTGCTGCTGAAGTAATGGGCAGCTATGGGCCTTACCTACATCCCTCCTGCACATCCCAAGCTTGTTTCCCTACTGTCTTACCCTCTTTGTGACCCCTTTTTCACCACTTTCCTGTCTCCCCATTTTCTTTTCTTTCAAAGAAAATAGCGCGGGTGTGTGCCAGAGTAAGCACCGTTAAGCAGTTGTAAGCGGGTGTGCGCGTAGCTTACCGCCAGTGCGCATGCGTGAGCTCCACGCAAACCAGCGCTAGCCCAGTTACAACTGCTTAAAAGTGCCTTAGTCACTGTGATTGACAGGTCCTGTACTCAGTTCAAAAGAAAAATAAACTCCCACTGTCAGTCCCGAACCCAGGAAACACTAGTCTGTACAACCTACCACTAAGCCATGACTCTCATACAAACATATTGTGCTAAAATAAATATAACCTGTAAAAGTAGGGATGAATGTAAAGTGAATATAGGATGTGTAGTACACAAAGCATGTAACTGAAAATAAATGTCAAAAACAATGGATATCCATAATAGTAGTGTGTGAAAATAAACAGCCATGCTAGTTGGCAGCCTGTAGATAATAAGGTCAGTTAAAGTACATAGATATATGTATGCATATGTACACATATATATATATATATATATATATATATATATATATATATATATATATATATATATATATATATATATATATATATATATATATATATATATATATATATAAAAATATGACTATATATACTTGTAGGAGTCAATGTGCATACACACTTGCTACAGGGAACATGAAAGAGGAATGGAGAAATGTGAATATACAACACAGCCTGAAGCAGGAGAGAGATACTAACCTTTACACTCACAGAACACTGTCCACAGCATACCAGCATGGTCCCCGCCCACACAATGTGAAAGGGCAACGCCTATCACACATACCCTTTTATAGCAGTGATCTGAAATCACAGTGAGAACTGCAATCAGTACACAACTGGCTGTATGCAATTAGCAAATGCTGGCCTTCAATTGGTGCAGAGGCCATCACATGGACCTATGCAGATACCTACAAAAGCATCCAGTGCTAACACTCCCAACATGCAATAAGTTAATTGCATTGTCTGTAAGCAGACAGAGGGAGGCTGAGAAGTTGAAGAGAAAGAGAGAGAGAGAGAGATCACACAAAAAAAAAAAACTGTGACCCTCTCTACCCTGAAGCTGTCAGCACTGAGAGTGATAGCAGCAGCAAGCAGAAGCTGTGGAACGCAACCAGCTGCGACAAACAGAGGTAATGCAAGGTAGCAGGTTAACAGTGTGCATACTGTCAACCCTCCAAATGTGTCATAAGTCTGTATCTATAGGTATGTCCATGTGATATGTTGTGTGTATGTAGTTCCAACAAAAGGGGATGACCACACATCACATGTCAAGCAGTGATAGGCCAGGATCCTGGCAGCATGTGTCTGTGCGTTGGGCTAGCAATGGCTGTAGTGACCGCTTTGACATGTCAGCCAGGCCCACATGTCAGGATTAGCCCATCCCAAAGGCACACTGGCTGGGAACAAGTGTCTGCAGGTACCTGATGTCACTGCACATGCATCCCCTACTGCATTAACCCATAGCATAGCAGACCAGGCCCATTATGCATATGATGTGGTAATCCCCAGGGTCAGTTGAGGTGCCCCACTAGTGTTGTGGGACCACCGTCGCTGCATGCCACTGTCCAGGTACATATCCTGTAGCACAGCCCAGATAAACTATCAGTGTCACATGCGGTGGTCTGTCCCCTCAGAGTTCTGGTAGCACACATCCAGGGGGACCACGAGGCCACAGGGATGCTGTGTGTTCCGCTCTGCCGAGGGCGGCCCCCACCTGGACATGTGTGATGATAGTGATGTTACATGCATCTGTGATAAATATCCAAAAGGTGAGGGAGAGGGAGGGGGGATATGTGCACCACACATGTCTGCAGGAATGTAGCCAATATGCATGTGTCAGGTGAATGTTAAGTAGGCATGTGGTCCGTATGTGTAACATAACTGAAGAAGGCCCCATGGTCATCCACAGTGTTCTTGTCTATCACCCTCCCAGAGTAGGCTGTGGCTGTTGTTATGACGGACTGTAGCATAGTACCAGTGCTGACCACAGATGCCTACCCTCAATGTGAATGTGCACTGTCCTGCAGTAACCTCCTGCTATTGTTATACAGTCTGCCTCTGTCTGGGGTCCACTGGACAGGATGCCTAACCGTTGTGCATAGGGTCTGGGGTAGACATGTGTGTGCAAGTGCCATGCAATCTGCAGCATGTATGTGGTAAGCATTTGCAAAGGGGCCAGCAGTGTGGCTTGTGGCTTCCACTGGCACAGTGTGCTGCATGGATAACATACCAGTCCCAGCAAGTGAATAACTGTCTGACCACATACATATCAATGTAGTCCACTGTACTGGTGGTGGTGGTGGGATATGTATATCCAGGCCGAGTAACGTATGTCTACATCAGAGTAGTGGACGGTGTCCCACATACAGTACCTTGGACTGGACCCCCAGAGTGAGGTTGTGCATGGCACCTGTCAGTGTGTGCTGAACGATGGGGCATGCTACTACATAGTGTGGAATGTGGCAGGTATTGTTGCACAGGTGTTCGCTGAGCACTGATATCTTGCCATGCACCCGTGTATCCGCCGTGACACACACACATGCAACATATGGGAGTAGTAGTATATCACTACACATGCATATCATGTATAGTATGTGTGCCATACATTGCTGTCATCGTCCGCTGATATCCTGTCTGTGTTCTCTTCCATGGAGATGGCGTGACAGCGTAACCCCACCTACTCTGTTGCGGAGGATGAGGAGATCCACCGGAGCCTGGTGCGGGAGTATGACATCCTGTTTTCCCGCACCAGTCAGAACCAGCAGGAGAGGGCCGCACTGTGGCAAGACCTGGTCCGTAGGGTAAATGAAATTGGCACGCATAACAGGACATATGAGCAGGTACGACATCACTGCAGTGATGTAATACGAACTGTCCAGCAGCATGCAGCAGATATCCACAGGCAACAGGTCACCACAGGAGGTGGGGTGGCCACACATCCCTCCCTCACCAGACTGGAGGGGCTACTCCTAAGTGTTGTGGCTCCAGCCCCGGAACAGCAACAGCAGTACACCTGCATTATGATGGAGGCTGGTTCCACACAGCAGCACGACATGGAGCGTGCAGGTAAATGCCATATGTACACCTGACTGTTCTGTACACTGGAACATATGCAATATCAATGCGACAGATGTGCCCACTAACATTAATCTCATCATTTCTGCAGGTCCCTCCAGGGTTACAGAGGGACAGGCCATCCATGCTGGTGAGTGTGTTGAACATAACCTATAATAGTCCTGATAATGCTAGTAACAGTAGTGTAACTCAGTACTGCTCTGTGTGTATACTGCAGGGCATGCATGTGTGCATGTGTGCAGGTGTGTCAGTACCCATGTGTGCATGTGTGCATGTGTGCCTGCGTCCAGTTGTGCATGTGTGCCTGTGTCCACGTGTGCATGTGTGCCTGTGTCCACGTGTGCATGTGTGCATGTGTGCCTGTGTCCATGTGTGCATGTGTGCCTGTGTCCACGTGTGCATGTGTGCCTGTGTCCACGTGTGCATGTGTGCATGTGTGCATGTGTCCATGTGTGCATGTGAGATGTGTCCATGTGTGCATGTGGATATGTATCCATGTGTACACGTGACCATGTGTGCATGTGAACATGTGTGCATGTGTGCATGTGTGCATGTGTCCATGTGTGCATGTGTCCACGTGTGCATGTGTGCATGTGTGCATGTGTCCATGTGTGCATGTGTCCACGTGTGCATGTGTGCATGTGTGCATGTGTCCAGGTGTGCATGTGTGTATGAGTGCATCACTGGTAACAATGTCTGGAGAATGTAAACTGTGTTTCCTGTCTTCATCCCACAGGTTCTGGGGCTGCTCTGGTGACCTGCAGCAGGGAACCTGAAACCTGTGCCACGGCTACTGGTGATGATGATATATGTGTAATGGTACAGGAAGGTGTGTCAGGGTCTGCCATTGGTCAGCCAATTGACAGTACACAGCTGTCAACCCCATCATTGCGCACAGTCATCCTGCCTATACATCCTATGTCACCACTGTCCCTAGGTGATGGACAGGATACAGCGGGCATAGACCAGGGTAATGTGGTACCTGTGACACATGCGTCCCCACACAGCAGCCATGGGCAGGGTCCTCCAATGGTACCACACAGACAGTTGCCCATGGGTTCTCGTGGGAGCATCCGTGGGCGTACTGCCCCTGGCCGACGTGCCCAAAGAGGTCAGTCAACCTCAGCGATGTTTCGGACTGTCATGCAGGCTCAGTCACGTATGGAAAGGTACACCAGACAGGGTCTGAGGGAGCTCAGAGCATGTCGCACAGCCATGACGGACAGTATGCATGACATTGCGGATGCTATCCGTAACTTCACCGATGTCATAGGCAGACGTTGTGGGGACATATTACAGCAGTTCCACAACCAGATGTCCATGAGCCAGGGCAATGGTGGGCATCTGCGGCGTCGATGTGGCCATATGCCGGCAGCCACAGCAGCTGGCAGTCGGCGCGGACGGCAACAGGCTTGCACACGCCCGCATAGTGCCAGCAGCAGCCCCAGCAATGCTGGGTCTGTGCTGTCATCGGAACGCCCCAGGAGACCACATGCACGTGGCTCTGGACAGTCCCGACAGGGACATGTGTCCAATCAACACACACCCGCTTCTGATGACAGTACCCGGTCAGGCGTTGTACTGGATACGGTCCATAGCACCCCTGCCAGGCACAGGTACCGTGTCCGTGCACGCAGACACTGATCTGTATGGCCTGCGAGGTGCAGTCTGTGGCTGTCCACAAACCCCTGCATATGGCAGCCATGAGGTGGAACTGTGTGCGTGCATACACACATGCGGAATGTTAACACCTAGGGCAACCACATACACGCACACACTGCAGCAACACTGGCCCACCCTGTACTGCTGCCTCTGACCAACACACATACACACACATGTCAATTGGTGGTATCAGTGGCTGACTCAGGCATACCTAATCCACACCCTGTGCATATGATGACACTGTGCCACCTCCTGCAATCTCCAACATCATTGTGGGAACAGGTAAACACGTTGCTGATGCACAGGGTGACTACATAGACGTGTATTAGTAGTATCATGTTGGTGACAGTACAGTGTGCTGCTATGACTGTGTGTACCCCAGCATGCCTGCTGTAGTAACTGTATGAATGTCCTGAATTGTTATCTGCACCCATAGTACATACCAAAGCATAACAGATGCACATAATTGCATGCCGGTGGTAAGGTTGCCAACAGATAGCCGCATACATGGGTAGCACAGGGGGAAAGCTAACACAAGTAGTGATATGCAATGGTGGACATGTACAGTAATGGTGTCAAGATGCCCACAACAACTATGCCATGTGTATGTTCACACATGTAGATATGTGTGCAGTACCAATGTTGTCCAGACCACAAATAAGTATGACATAATATCGGTTCCACCATGGCCATCTGTGCTGTGTATTCCTGGGTACATGTTGACAGTGCCTACATATATGCAGTGTGAATTACTGCTATTGTTACCCCTTCTTTGTTGTATGATGCAGTACTTCCAGCCCTGTATACTGTAGCCTTGTTTGCATACATGTTTGCCTGGGGTCCCCTGGAACACTGCTTACACCTGCAATGCAGGGTTACAGTGCTTCTGTAGACTGCTAGTGACATCTGCATAGCGTACCATATGTATGTCAACCTTACAAATGACAGAACGTCACTGTCTGTCCTGTACGCATGTAAGTAGCCTGTGACACATTGCACACATCTTACCCGGCATATACCCACGTGTGCAGTCATATATGTCAGTGCTATGAGACAGAGGCAGTCCACCCACACATACACACCTTCAGTATGTTGTTCCCCATTGGCCCTATGTGTTCGTACACACCATGGCAATCACACTACTAGGGTGGCATGTCCAAAGGTAACCTGTGAATCGCCTCTATGGTCTAGTCGTGGTTTATGTGGGTCATGTGTCATTGTCACAGCTGCCACATGTATACAGTCAGCCATCACCCTTGGCCAGGTATATACAACACATGTGTGGGATGCCACCACACAGCCAATCTGGGGACTGGTCTCTCTGAACCCAGTGATGCCATACCCTGTCAGGTGGCATGTCAGATATACTACGTACAGGACAAATGTCAAACCCAATCCCTGCTGCTACTAATGATAATACCCCTGAAGATGTTCCTGATAGCTTTGACCAGTCCTTTACTGAGACAGTGTAGGCCCTAGCTTGCCATCTACCTCCTAGCTCCCCTGGTCCTGAAAGCAGCACCCCTAGAAATCTACTTGTGTCCAGCTGCCAACCAGTCGCCACGTCACTCCTCCGTACCTTGGTTGTAACAGTGAAACCCACTACACTGTGTGCCGATCAACACCCTGCCAAGTACCTATCAAAACCAGATGATGCTATTGCTTACCCCGTCTCAAAGGTAATCAGAGGTACTATGTTAGAATCGAACTTCACCACCATCTGGGAAATGTCATATGTAATCCCACTTCACACAGGAGGCAGCTCTACTGACGTCTCCACTGATAGGCCAATAGCTATACACTCTCCACATGCAGAGATTATGGTGACTTTTGTCATAGACAAGTCATGCACCACCTAGTCCAGACTCTCATTATGGCAGACACTCAGCATGGCGTACGTCCTCATCACAGCAGTCCGTCAGGCCTCCTAGCTTTTACTAACACCATAAGCCATACTTGCAACATCAATGATGTATCCACAGCCCTCTTTTTGGATAACTCAAAGGCATACGATATGGTTGATCACCAACTTGGACTCCACACCCTGCACAGACTGTCTAGATACTGGAGCCTTCCAATGGTGTCAATCCTACCTGCATGGTCAAAAGCAGGCCGGCCTCTGGCAGACCAAACCCTCTAACCGTCTACCTAACACCCACAGAGTACCACAAGGCTGTATGCTAAGGACCTTGCTGTCCTCCATCATCATTAACGACCATTATACTGTCATCCCAAAGGCCAGCTGTATCCAATATGCTGTATACTCTACTCTGATTTGCTCAGCCACATCTCCAGTAGAGTTATGTTCAGCTACCCAGACCACCTGTAATACAATAGCGAACTGGCTTTCTGAACATTGTCTGATCCTAAATCCCAATCAAACTGAACTGCTGTTATTCCACAAACACGTAGGTCTACCACATTCACTGTTACCATAACATCAACTGATGGCACAATAATCTACCCTGACCCATCACAACATTTATTAGGTGTCATCATAGACAATAACCTCATATGTGACATACATGTTAACCAGATTAGCCAAGCCATCAATAGAAAGCTAGGGTCACTGTACAGAATTAAAGCCTTCCTAGCCCCTCCAGCTAAAGGTGCCATAGCTCGCTCACACCTTTTTGCAGCCCTTCTGTATGCATCCCCTCTACTCTCACATATGAACAAGACTGTCCTTAACAAGCACTGGATTTGCTACATCCACATTGCCAGGTTTGCCACTGGCCCGCCTGTTAGGACACATCATTGCATCAATCTAAATCAGCTTGGTTGGCTATCAATACCCAGCCTATTACAGTATAACCAACTGATTATGGCCTATAAAATCCTGTATAGTCCAGACAATACTCCTGCACTTAAATTACAATCACCCCCTATAACAATCCTAGACCGCTTCGATCCTCTAACATTGTACTACTTCGAACTAGCGAGTCTATTAACACAGCTGGTGATTCTCTCTTTGCAAATCCTGTACGTAGATCCTGGAACCCACTTCCAGCTGATATTACCCTAATGTTCACCTTAGGTCATTTAACAGTAGACCCAAACAACATTTGTCATGTAACTGGCTATGTCAGTGTATCAAGCCTGGCTAACTCGGATGTGTAACCTGTGTGAACCACTGTACTGTGTAAATACAATCTAATCCTGGCTTGTGCTCAGGTCTAACATTAACCTGTGGAACATGTTGGACCTGCTTACTTATGTAATCTCTGTAAATAATCTGTGTGTACTATGTCATGCTAGTATTCTGTAATGCTGTATCTGCTACCCTCGTAGCTTGTCTCCACGGGCCTACCCTGGGAATGGACATGCATCCAGTTGGGCTATCCCTGTCAACATATGTAGGAAGAATAAATAAAGCAATACATGATATTACAGTGACGACAATACCAGTCAGACATTGACACACACTGACAGCATGCTGAACACACTGGGGCATACGTGGGGACTCAGACTAGCAGCCTGCCTGTGCATCACACACCTCCGCAGCTGGCACACAGGCATATGTTCAGTCAGAACAGAGCACATGCCACACATGGCACGCACATCCCCTGTGCCACACACCCACAGCCTGTAGGGCTACACAACACACCTGCTACAGACGTGTCAGGTACCTGTCATGTGTGCTGCACTGGTGTCCCGCTCAACAGGCTGTATCTGGTGAAGGGCACGGTGATATGACACAGGGTCACTATGGTCCACCACAGCACACATGCATACAGGTCAGACAGAGGCATGGACAGATATGACCCACTCATTGACCATGCCAGTGTGGCTGCCTGGGACATACCTCCCTGGATTACATGATAGGGAACATAGAATGGATCTCTCAGCATGTGGCACAGGCCAGTATGAGCCTGATGTTGGTTGCCAACATACTCTCCCCAGGTATTCTACCATTATATGTGGGAAGGCTGTTGTATGTCTACATTATGCTCAGTCTCCACTGTCATCCATAGGGTATCCACTGGCTGTCAACGTCTGCTTACATGCTAGGGAAGCCACATTGATGTTCACGGATCATCTTGCACATGACACACATGGCCCGATGTATACTGGCATGGCTCCTTGGTACACACATACTGCCTTATGCTGCAGGACATGGTTTACATAGCGACCTCCGTGGGTATCACACAGGTTAGGACACTAACAGTGCTGCTACACAACTACAGCAGTGTACACCAGAGGATGCATGCACCGGACACTGCCCTCAGCACGGTGAACTGCAGTGTCTGTGCAGTACCAGATGCATGATTCATGCCTCACAGGTGTTACCCATCACTGACAGGTTATGCCCCTTACCATGCCTGTCGTCCACTACACGTGTAACACACATGGATAGGGGTGTGGTATCCCAAGTTAGCACAGATACACACACCTCCAGGTTGTTGGCACAGCACAAACCATCAGGGCCTACTCAGGTGCAGCTGACAGTGTGTCGGACTGCCATCTGGTTCATAGCATGGCACACACAACCCTCACATACACAGGAAGACCACCTATCCTCCATAACAACACCGGCAATATGACAGTCCCATGAACTGTGTTTATAAGGCCATACTGCATCCAGCTGAACATTGTGTGTGAGCATTACTGTAGCTACAACACTCTAGTTGAAGAGTTCACAGCATGTGGTCACCGACATGCAGTGGAATGACATGTTACCACTACCACAACAGGTGGGAACATACAGCACCTGTACATTGACTACATGTACACTATATGGGCCAGACCAGATGTGCATCCCCTGCTGTAGGTCTTTCACCATAGACACCCACACTGTATAGGGACATACCATGCGGACCCTGCACACTAGGACACACAGTCATATTGGTATACATTGCTAATACCATTTATCCACACAAAGCATGTGTCAGACATGGTAACTACTGCAGGTCACAGGTATTTCTGTGTATGTGTCACACACATACATCATGTGTGCAATGCCATTGCTGGGTTAGGCGATGGCATGCATTGGTATGTACAAACACCGCACAAGGTCATACTGTGTGACACAACCACACGTGATAGTTGTGGGTTACCCAAACATGCCTATCTGTACTCTGACGATGGTAATAGACACAGTAGCAGAGCACACTATTGGCATTACTAGCCAACCAGCCCTGTCTGTCTGTGCTGATAGTGTGGTGACATCCCCTGTGTTTACTGGTGGGGTATGCAGCATCTGGTGTATAGTAGTATTTGCCAAAAGGATCTGTTCCCTCACACTTGCATTTACACACACCCTACTACCCCCACACACATGCAAACTTGCCATATGCAGGATTCATTCCCCTACCTACCTATGTCATGACACGTGAGAGTGACGCATTAGCAAAGCGCACTGTTCGGTTTACTAGATAGTTCCTCGTCTCTGGCTATACTTAGAGGGTGCTGACAACCTCAGTACTTTGAAAGGGTAATGTGCATCAGGTAGTGTGATCTCCTGATTGCCAAAACTAACATGTTATTCAGACGGACATGCACACACACAAACTCCCCACATCCAAACACACACACATGCCATTTACAGGTTTCAAATTCCTACCTAACTACATTACCATACTCGGGAGAGACGCATTAGCAGAGTGCGCTATTCACATTACTGGGAGGCTTCCCTTCCCCTGCTGTACTTATGGGGTGCTGACATCATCTGTGTTAAGAAAGGGGTGTCTGCATCCTGTAGTGTGTTCTCCCAGTTGGCAAAAGGAACATTTTCCTCATACATATCTGCACACACACAATAAACCCCCCCATCCAAACACACACACTTAGCATCTGCAAGATTCAAACCACTACTTAACTATGTTATGACACATGAGATGGATGCATTAGCAGAGCGCGCTATTCACATTACTGGGAGGCTTCCCTTCTCCTGCTGTACTTATAGGATGCTGACATCATCTGTGTTAAGAAAGGGGCGTGTGCATCCTGTAGTGTGTTCTCCCAGTTGGCTAAAGGAACATTTCCCTCTCACAGCCTTTCACACACACAAACCCCACTCACCCACGCACATA
The DNA here is from genome assembly GCF_019279795.1 of Protopterus annectens. Taxonomy (NCBI): domain Eukaryota; kingdom Metazoa; phylum Chordata; order Ceratodontiformes; family Protopteridae; genus Protopterus; species Protopterus annectens. Next base: position 1,185,329,402 of record NC_056728.1, read on the forward strand.
CACACACACTGAGCATTTGCAGGATTCGACCCCCTACCTAACTATATTATGACACTTGAGGGTGACGCATTAGCAAAGCGCACTATCCGAATTACTGGGCATCTGTTCTACACCTGTAGTATTTCTAGGGTGCTGACATCTTCATTTCCACAGAGGTTTGTGGTTGTCTTACTACCTGTCAGGTGGGGGATAGCATGTATATGCATATGCAGCCACCTACATCAGGGTCAGATGTGCACATCGCACTGGCAGGTTATGTTCTATACCATGCTTTGGGACCACAGGACGTGTAACACACAACCCTACCAGTCCAGCACACCACACCCACATCCAGGACACACACCTAGCTTCCCTGGGAACAGTGCCAGGATATGCAGGTATTCACATACACCATTCCAGTTGTTAAAATCAGGTACAGGCATATTGTGTGTGGGAACTACTCAGGCCTCTACCTCTTTACCCTACCGCCACTACAATTTATGGGTCCATGTGCTATGGCAGAACCACACACCACAGCCACATGGTTTAATACATATTGCACATGTCCATCTGCAATGTGGGTACCCACTGTTCCACACCAGAGGTATACCACCATTGTTGATACCTGCCCATGTCTACCTTTCCCTGGACATCCATATCACATCTCCACCCCAGGCAAGGTTGTCACTGCACACAGACTGTGTTTAGCACAAGCAGACTCTACACTTGTGTAGACTGGGGTGGATGACTTCAGAGGACCCATGCTGGAGGACTATACTGGCCACGCAGCATATTCCTTGACACTTGCATCCTATGAACATGTGTACAGTTTGCATTGGTCATTCAGATATTGGCAAAGGCTCTTGCTACACCCATTGTGCCTATGTTAGGCAGGGCTCGAATGACAAACCCACCTTAATAGGTATCACAAGGGATACGAAACTAAGAGCAATGCTACCCAACGCCAGATATCTAAACCTCCAGATGCACACAAAACACACCTTGGCATGGAAAACATCGATATCTGTGCAGTTACAGATGCCTGGTTCAGGGCTACTGAGAGCACACCAGCACTACCGGGTTTAACCCGGTTGATTTCTTTGAAACAGTCACCAAGGCCATTGACCAGGGGAAGGTGGTTCACACAGCCTACCTGGACCTTGCAGAAGCCGTCACAACAATACCCCACTTGGCCATTCTAGAGAAGGTCACCAGCTTAAATATAAGGCCCTATGTCACTAGATGGACTGCACAGTGGCTCAAGGACAGATACCACATGGTTAGCATTGCTGGAGCCATGCCAGACCCCACAACAGTTACGGGTTGTGTCCCACAAGGCTTAGTCCCGGGACCCTCTTGTTGGGTATATTTTACTGGAGGTACAGGCCAACACGGACAGACTGTGGCTGTCCAAATATGCAGATGACTGCAAACAGGCCACCATAATCGCCTCTTCAGCGGACACAAGCATCTTCCAAAGGGGCATCATAGCAACAGACATCTTGTGCCAGAGCCATGGCCTTCTGCTGAACAGTGTTTAGAAAGGGGAATGTGCATCCTGTAGTCTGTTCACATAGTTGACAAAAGGGACATAGTCCTCACACACACAACCCCCCTCAGACAATCGCACACACTTGTCATTCACAGGATTCAAACCCCTATCTAACTATGTTATGACACTTGAGACAGATGCATTAGCAGAGCGCGCTATTCGCATTACTGGGAGGTTTCTTTTCTCATGCTGTACTTATTGGGTGCTGACATCATTGGTGTTTAGAAAGGGAATGTGCATCCTGTACCGTGTTTTCCAATTTGCCAAAAGTGACATTTTTCTCACACACACAAACCCCCCTCAGACAAACACACACACTTGCCATTCACAGGATTCAAACCCCTACCTAACTAAGTTATGACACTTGAGACAGACGCATTAGCAGAGTGCGCTATTCGCATTACTGGGAGGTTTCTTTTCTCATGCTGTACTTATTGGGTGCTGACATCATTGGTGTTTAGAAAGGGAATGTGCATCCTGTAGTGTGTTTTCCAATTTGCCAAAAGGGACATTTCCCTCACACACACAAACCCCTCTCAGGCAAACACACACACTTGCCATTCACAGGATTCGAACCCCTACCTAACTATGTTATGACATTTGAGACAGACGCATTGGCAGAGCACGCTATTCACATTACTGGGAGGTTTCTTTTCTCCTGCTGTACTTATTGGGTGTTGACATCATTGGTGTTTAGAAAGGGAATGTGCATCCTGTAGTGTGTTTTCCTATTTACCAAAAGGGACATTCCTCTCCCTTGGTCTTACACACACACCAACCCCACTCACACACACACACACACACACACACACACTGAGCATTTGCAGGATTGAAAACCGCTACCTAACCATGTTATGACACTTGAGACGGACGCATTAGCAGAGCGCGCTATTCGGATTACTGGAAAGCTTCTTTTCTCCTGCTTTACTTATTGGGTGTTGACATCATTGGTGTTTAGAAAGGGAATGTGCATCCCGTGGTGTGTTTTCCTATTTGCCAAAAGGGACATTTCTCTCCCACAGACTTGCACACACACACCAACCCCACTCACACACACACGCACACACTGAGCATTAGCAGGATTTGACACCCCTACCTAACTATGTTATGACACTTGAGACGGACGCATTAGCAGAGCACGCTATTCGGATTACTGGGGAGTTTCTTTTCTCCTGCTGTACTTAGAGGGTGCTGACATCATCTGTGTTTAGAAAGGGGAATGTGCATCCTGTGGGGAGGCAGACACCAAGCACACTCTGGCTAAGCTGTCATTCCCTAGGGCACACAGCCTAGTGTTGACCCTACACCCATATGTTTAATTGTGAAATGCACATTATTTGTTGCTGATAGACTGTTTGCACATCTTTATTGCCATAGCATTCCCTGTTTGTATGAACAACTTGTGCATCTGTGGAAGATGTTTGCATCTGGGAGGGATCCGCTATATCACGTATGTCTCTGTAGTCATTTAGCTGTGTGCACTGGGCAGACTGCTATAATGTGATTGGTTCCTGGAATACAACATAACAATACCAGCTATGTGTGTCCAACTGCTACACCGAGATTTGGCCTAAGTGTGTGAGCATGCCCATTTCAGCCTTCCCATGGCATGTTGTCAATGTGTGTGAGCATGCCCAGTGTGAGCATTCCATATGTTAGACTCTGCAGCCCACCACATTTGTGGATGAGTGTGAACTTCAACAACTATCACCCGTTTATGGTTGTGTGTTGTGTGTCATGTTGTGTAGTTACGGTACAACTGCTTTGTGTGTGAACACAACAGGGTTATACTGTGCCTGCAGTGTTTGCATGGGATACTTTGCATACAGTTGTCAACATCCTTTCACACTGACCTAACACTGTAGTACTGTATAGTGTACTGGTAGTACTTTGACTGTGGTGGGCAGTACCCTAGGCTTTACTGCTATCACTGCTTTACATTTCGATAGTGGGCACAACAGCCTGGTTATGGGCCAGTTGTGTACATCTGACCATGTTGCTTTCTGTTCAGATATGAACTACTTAAACCAGGCTTGTCCAACATTGGTAGTGTATTCCACAACATAGGTGTACATTTGCAAACACTAGCGATGTACCCTAGTCCATGTGTAATGCTATTTGGAGAGTATGTTTGTCCTTCAACACACATTGTACGTGGAGTTTGCCATGACATATGTCATGGTTAGTATACTGTGCCTCTGTCTACCTGTGACATGACAGTGGTACCCAGGATAAATCTACCATCTCCCATCCACTCATCAGGGTTCCTATTGAGGAAGATTGATATGTGACTCTATGGGTAGCCTGTGCTGGGGGTGGCTTCTGTGTTATGGAGCACACAGTACAGCTTGTCCTATGTAAGTCAATGCTGGGGTTCAGGTCTCTAATGTGCATGGCTCACTGCCATTCAGATTGTACAAGGTGCAGCATGTTCATTGATGCCAGCGACACAGGCAACACATGGCATCTGTGCAAGCTCTTTGATACTCCTGATGAGGTACTGTTGGGGACTTTACAGTTGATGGAGGTGTCTGCTGAGGTACATCCCACAGGGGCTATTGTAGTCAATTGTACCGCTGATGAAGGATGACTGCAGATGACCTCCCCTTATCTAGATCTGACAGCCTTTGTGAGTAGGTGGGTATATGGTATGTTCCTGTAAACACTACAGCGCATGTTTGTCCAATGCAGGATATCTATCACCTTGTGTCCCCAGGTCTCTCATTACATGTTAACTACATAATGGGTTCACACCTATGTGGTAATTGGTGGGCACTTACTGTATATCCAAGGGGGTTGTCTATACACGTTTCTGCACTTAGCTTGCTGACATGGCTATGGCACCAGTTGTCTGTTTCTATGTGGCCCTTTTGTGGGATGCTTGTGTCAGCTGGTGGATCATATGTGGTGAGCAGTTTGTAGTCCTCTGCAGACATGTTCAGACACAGTCCTTCCATGTTTGCCTGTACCTATGGGACATATATACCAGACGAGGGTGTTCCCAGGACAAAGCCTTGTGGGATGCCAGTTATATCTGGTTTGTAGTCTGACATGGCTGCAGCATGTCTGACCATATCTGTTCTGTCCTTGGTCTGGTTTGCAACCCCTCTACTGACATGTGGGTTTATATTTAAGCTGGTGAGCCTATCTATAATGAACACATAGGGTATTGTATAGAAGCCTTTGCAAGGTCCATATACACTGTGTGGAGCACATTGCCCTCATCAATGACCTTAATGGCTGTTTCAATTGAGTCACACATGGTTAGGGGCAGCACTTGGGAAGGCCACACTGGGTTGGATCCGGTGTCAGTAGGTCCCCGATATCTTTATGTCTGTGGTACATGCTGATCCTTTCCATAGCTGTGCAAACCGAGCTTCTCAGGATTCTGGGGGAGTAGTGTTCAGTATCCATTCAGGCAACACCTTTGTTGAGAAGGACCACTGTTGTTGTACACTGCTCTTTGGGTACATATTCTGTGGTAAGGCTGACATTGAGCAGTAGTGTGGTTTGGCATTCCATTCATCTTGGAGTCCATGTTGCACTAAGCCCAGGACAACATCTCATACCATTGCTGCTGTGTGTTTTGCTTTGTAGATGTTGGCTGTTACCTCAGCATCTGCAATGTCAGGGGGCCAGCAGTCTTCTGGGATAGATATTCTGCATTGGGGGGGGGTTTGCACTGTACCTGTCAGGATGTATGTGGGCAATATGTGTGTGTGTTTGTGATATTTGTGTGATTCAGGGCATATCTGTGAATTCCAAACATGGTTCCTACCTTCAGTTGTGAAAGTCTTGGGATTATCCTTAGTGTCCTGTACAATTTGTATCTTCATAGGTTCATAGGGTCATACTAGGCTATCCACCCTGGGCATTTGTTGGCCTAGCCAGAGTGTGTGTGGCTTTTGACACCCCTTGCTATGTGCATATTATGGCCATTTATGTTTTGCTTGGCTGTGCCTCTGTCTGGACATGACACAGTGAAGACCCCCAGTGTAACTCTACAATCATCCATCCACTTGGCAAGATTCTTGTTGAAGAGTGTCAGTGAGGGGCTCTGTCTAACATGGAATGGGATTCTGGTCCAGGGTGTGGGGAGCCTCTGGATTATGTATCTGTCCCACCAGCACATCCTATTTCATTATTTGTTGAGGTTGACATCTCCCACTCACAGCTCCGATGGATTTGTGTTTTCTGGGGTGGAGCATGTCCATTACTCCTGTGTTGGGCATGGCCTCCTACAACAGGCATGCAATGCCTCTGTGTAGGCAGTATGTGACTGGATTCAGCTGGGGTGTCTACAGCCAGGCAGCATATGACATGTATTTGTGACCCTTTATCCTCTTGGTGAGGTACCTTTGAGGTCTTTCTAACTGCTGCAGGTGTCAGGTAAGGTACATCCCATATGAGGCATTGTACTGGATTATGGGTGTGATTGGGGAAAAGTATGGGGGCACAATGACCTCTGTTGCCGTAGATGTGACTCCTTTCCTGCTACGGTGTCAAATGTAGACAGTCTTCCTAGCCACATTGGCAATGTGGGTGTCACATAACAGGTTACTGTCCACTCATGTCCCTAGGTCCCTGGTTACTCTTTCTATACATACTGGTTTACCACCTATGTGGTAATTAGTGGTACCTTGTTTGCTATTTGGTGGGACATTCATACTGCCCATTGTCTTCAGGACAACTGGGTGGGGTTATTGCGTGTGAGAGTGCGGTCTGTAGCATGCTACAGACTGCACAGCAGTCTTGCCTACAGTTAGTTGCACATGTGTGAACTCCAATGCCTTGTGCATTGTCAGTTACCTGGACGTATGGGTGTCTGTGCTGACTACGGATACTCACCCTCCTTTTATGTTTCGTTCCAGGTTTTGGGGCCATGACACATGATACATGGTATAACCTGGTAGTGCTGGTGTGCTGTCAGGAGGCTTGCAGCAGGTTTCTGTCACTGCACAGACATCGATGTTCTCCATTCTGGGGATGGCCTCGGAAGCTTGCATATTGGGGTGTACACATCTGGCATTGGTCAGCATTTCCCTTATGTTTCTTCCCACTTATGTTTTCTAGGGTGGTGGGTCAGTCTTTTCAGCCTTGCCTACAAAAAGCTCTATGGAGGTGGCAAATGCCTTATCCAATATTCAGACGCCCAGGGGTAACAGGTGCAGGCCATCCCAAGGACAGCTGCGTGGCTTGTCAAGCATGACATCCCAAGTGGACAGACATTGCATCCCCTTGGAATAACACCAGTAAGTGTGCCACTTGCTATGACTGATCATTCCATGTTTGTACTGTGGCATTACTCTTGGTAAGGGTAGGATGCTGCGAACGGTGAGTGTCATACTGGCCTGGACTACATAATCAGATAGCTCATCTATGTCTCTTTTCATGTAGTCTAGGGCGGTACATCTCAGGTCATTCACACCAGCATGGACTATGACTGCATCATATTTCTACTTGCTTTGGAGTGACCTACATACTTCTGTTATGTGGCATATTGTGGCAGCCTACAGGCAGCTTACTGTACCCTTTCCCTTGTTCAGTCTGGTGTGCTGGACAGCAGTGTGTCTGACTATGGAGTCACCTATTACAACTGTATCAGCCATGTTGTTTCTCCTTCTGGCCTGTGACTGTTTGGCACACCAGCTTTGTGTGCTATGTGTTGCATGTGCTATGTTTGGAGGCTGTTTGATTGGGTGTCTGCTTTAGAGGCCTTTGTTGGTGTGCTGTGTTTGTAATTTGTGCCTCCGGGAATGTTTGTCTGTGTTTATGTGTTTGGTTTGCAGTTGTGATAGGTCTATGTGGGACTGTGTTTGTGGTGTGTGTGGTTACCTTCTCCTACTGACTTGTTTTGGGAGTATTGAGTTGAGGGAGCTCAGCCTCCAGTTTGGATGGATGGTTGCATCTCTCACATATGTTTGTATTTCTTGGGTGGTGTTGGGGGTTGTCTGTGTACTTGGGGCAGGTGTGATATTGCCTCAGGATTCACAGATTCCACTTGTTGTGGCTGGCCTTAGTGGATTGCATGTGTGGACAGATTTTATTGCCATACTACTGATCAGTGATTACTTCATTGTTCATGTTTGCTCTATCATGTAGTAGCTTCCTCATTCTCTTGCATGTTTTCATTATGGCTGGTGTCCACCATGCCAGATTTAGGCACTGTGTCTTATTTTAATTTAGGACTGCATAATCCAAGCATTCCTGGCAGTGTTCATGGAATGGCTGTATTACAGGTTCTGAGGTGTGGCCCATATTTTGCACCTGCACGGGACCTTTAATGGATTCCACATCAGTTTGGAGGAGTGCAGATATTGCTTAACACATGTTTTCCAATGTGGTTTCCCGGCCAGGGACTGTGGTCAGGATTTGTATATCCAGTGTGATTACTCTATGGTCTGGTTTTACCAGTGAGCAATACACTTCTCATCTTGACATCCAGTACCCATGTTGCTGATTATCACATCCAGTATGCTTACCCCTCTTGTGGGAGTGGTACGTTGTTCCTGGGCCTTTTGGTTTGTGGATTCTATGAACCTTTGTCTGACACTGTTGGAGCTAGTATAATGCTCCCAGTCTATGTCTGGGTATTTGCAGTCACCCAATATAATGTGGGTTTGAGGACTTGATATATTCATGTATTCCAGCATAGGCCGGATGCAGTTCCTGGTGTTGGGACAGTAGTCTGTAGCAGGCTATACATTGAGGGGCAGTTGTAGCCACTGTTACTTGAGCATGGCTAGTCCATGCTGCTTTTTGTTGTGGTACCGACATGGGGTTGTGGTTATCCTTGAGAATTCTTGCTAGTCACCATCATTTTGTAGCTTGGTCCAAGTTCTGAGGCTGTACAGCACAGTATGAGGTGTAACCTGGTAGTGTTAGGGTGCTGTTGTGAGCCTTGCCTCAGTTTTCTGTTACACCACAGTTATCAATATTCACCATACTGGGTGTGTTTAGACTGCATGCATCTTGCTGATTCAACTTATCTCTTATCTTATTCTTATCCCTTCTGGTACCTCTGGAGATAGGTTTGTGTTTTGAGCCTTACCTATTCAGGGCGCACTGTGGGTGACAACAGCCTTTGCCAGTATCCATACGGCCTGCACTGATAGGTGCACGCCAGTCCTGGCAGGTGGTGCATCTTGTCATGCTCAGCATGTCATCCCAGACTGGCACACATTGGGTCCCCTTCGGATAACTGCGATACTTCAGGCAATTGTTGCACTTGGTCATCTCGTTGTCATGTTGTGGCATGATACTTGGTGAGGGTAGGATGTTAGTCAGGGTCCTTAGGTGTGCATATGGTACTTGGTGTTACATTACTTAACACATAGCATTCATGCCTCAGGTGGTGCAGCAGGGCTGCCTCTGTCGGATGCGCATATTACACTTCCCTGTACATGTTTGAGAGCAGGTTGTGTCACGTTAGGCATCCATTTTACTATATGAGTGAGTCAGAGAGGGGTATCATTCCCAGGGTTCCTACTGAGCCAGTGTATGTGCTATGCGTTGCCTCTTTGCCAAGGCCAGGGCATACTGGGCACGCCTCCTTCTGCCTACTGGGGCAGGCTCAGGTTGTTCCTCCTCCGAGTCACGCTCTGCCTGTGATGGCCTTGGCAATGGTGGGGGGCTGTTTGTCCCTGCCCTATGCTGGTCCTGCTGCAGCTGTTTTCGCAGGATCATATTATGTAGCATGGCACATACCATGACAATTTGGGTACATGTAGTTGGTGTGTACTGCAAGGCTCCACCAGATGTGTCCAGACACCGGAACCGTGACTTGAGCAGCCCAAACACACGCTCTATCACATTACGTGTTTGTGCGTGTGCCTCATTATGGCATTCCTGTTCAGGTGTGTGTGCGTTTCTGATGGGTGTCATCAGCCACGGCTCCAGTGCATAACCTGCATCCCCCACTAGGTGTCCATGTGGGATGTCCTTATTGGCAAATGTCTGGTACAGCTGCGTCAGATGCCAGATGTGGGAATCGTGATAACTCCCAGGGCAGCCAGCACACACATTCATTATTATTCCTGGGCATCACACACGACCTGGCAGTTGATGGAGGGAAGCCCTTGCGGTTTATGTAGGCCCTACCCGCTCTCCTGCTGGTGCTTTGATGCGTATGTGCGTGCAGTCTATAGCACCCAGTACCTCAGGGTATTCCGTTATTTGCTGGAAGAGACGCATATTGCTGGCCAATACCTCACGGGCATTGGGGAAATATACATGATCACCGACATGTGCTGACATGGCATCCAGGAACTGGTGTAGTACCCTGGAGGCTGATGCCTGTGATATCCCCATCATATCGCCAGTTGGTCTCTGGAAGGTACCTGTTGCTAGTATTCTTAGGCCAACACATACCTTGGTTTCCACTGGGATGGGTTCCCCTCTGTTGGTTCTGTGTGTGAGGCGTGGCCTGCACAGCTCAACAATCTGCTGCAGGAGCTCTCTGTCCACTCTATAGCGCTCTACAATCTCCAGCTCATGTAACCCGTGGTTGGTGACCCTGGGCCTGTACACTCTTCTCTGTCTCCTCACTGTGGGTTGTCTGGCACCTTCTGCATTGTCACCACCCTCAGCAAGTCACCTATGTCTCATTATGACAGCTATGGCAGCCCCTAGCATTTCTGCTCTGAGTTCAGCTTTTTCAGTTTTCACTTCTATTAGCTTATGCCTGTCTTGCAGTGTCTCTTAATGAGAACATCCTGCACTACTGTTTGCAGAGTTTTAAGTGCTGGGCTGGGCTACTATTCTGCCTGTGTAATTGCCTGCTTCTAATTATTTTCACCTGCTAGCTTCAGCAGTTATCCCTGCTAGCTTCCTATTAATTCTGTTGCTTCCTTTTTCCTCTCTGTTTCCTCAGGGGGGCGCAGGTTGCATACTATTTGAAACACGCTCACAGTGGCTTACACGCGCGCACACGTGCTTACATGGTTAAGGATCTTCTTATTCAGGTTTACACGTGCGTACACCCACGCAAACACTGTTACATCGCCTGCCAACAGCCTCCTATATCCTCGGACTGCCTTCCACGCTACACACCCGCGCAAACAGTGTTAAACATCTCCCAACACGCCCCACATGCTCACACTGCCTTACACGCTGCACACTGCCTTACTCGCTTCATTGCGCAAGCACATGCGCATGCACGCCAGCAAGAAACTTTGGTCTAGGTAACAGTGTACACCTTCCATTTCTTGTCTTTCCATGACTTCTCTAGTGGCACACCTCTTTCCATGATCTGTGCCTGTCATCTGTCATGTTACACTGGCCTCCAATGAACTGCGTTTCTGTCTACCATTCCCCCCTGTGATGTCACCTATCTCCTACTCTATTCCTCCCCCTTTTCTATCTCTTACACTACTCAGACAGTGCTCATTTGCTATGTGACTGTGGGATTCAGTATCCTAACCCTCATTTACATGACATTGCCTACTAATGCTTAGTTACATGTCTTAGGCTCAGCTTCCCCCCTTAGCAACCACTACACAGTGGCCATGTTGTTTTTTGTCTGCTGGTCCCTGCATTGTCATTCCATGTATTGCATTAAACCCACATTTGTGGGTTTATAACCTTCTTTTTTATAGTTTTATACAGCGCAGCCCATTTGCGCGGGGCTGCGCTGGGTTTAAACATCGGCAATTTCCGAAAAAAAAAAAACATTATTTTTATATTTTTGCATCGGGTTATCTTGCCAATGGCCACATATTTGGCCATTGGCATGCTACCTGACTCATATGCAACCTTTTTTTGGAGCTGACATCGCTCCATTGTTGATTTTGCAGAGATGTACTCAGTTGTCAACTGAGTACATTTCTGCAGCTAAAACGTCTCCTACATGGACTGGTTTCTGCTTCATGGATCACTAATATACCTCATTTGCATACCTTTCGGATGCAAGTGAGGTATTTAGCATGTCCACGCCCAGTCCGTGTAAGAGACGTTTTAGCTGGTCTCTTACATGGAGTTTAGGGCTGTTCCTGGATCACGAGGCTTGCATGGAGTGTTGCACGTCTCTTACACTCCGTGCAAGCCTTCGTGAATCCTGCCCTATATATCACTGGTACAGCTTCTGCTGATAGTTTAGCACAGATTCTGTTATCAAGTATCATAGACCCCCAAGTAGATCAGAATCATTCTTTGGGACATGTGCTCTGTTTTCAGTATTTTGAAGTTCTGGATTTGAAGGAATGCTGAAAAAATTGACACAACTTTTTGCTACAGTGTCTCTTGTTACGTTTGGTATAAAATATTAACATTCTGTATTATATTCAGCTTAGCTTCATTACTGTCTGATTCTTGCTGCTTCTGGATTAATTATGACTTGGTACTGTCCAGACAAAGAGTCTTACCTGTTATTGAGGGGGCATGGTGAGAAATGTCATGGTGGGAAACAGGAAAATTCCATTTATATAACCTTATACCTGAAAATTGCTAGTTGTTTCTTAGTAATAATGAAAATAAGCAATATTTCTGTTTGTCTGGTTATTAGTTTACTTTCCGGTCCTGCATCTGTTATTACTTTTAATATTTACATATGTATTTAATACTTTAAAAACAAAGTGCTTTACAAACTGTTGCATGACATCAGGTGAAATCTTACAGATTCTTGAAGAAAGCTGTCTTTGATATTTGCACTGCAAATTGCACATTGTTAGTGATATTCAGTGTTATTTATATTGCTAATTATGCAATTAAGCATATGTTTTCATGTTTGTGTAAATATTTCACAAAACAAGCACCCTTAGAGGAATTTCTTCTTGGCATGTGAAAGCTTATGTCTAGCTAACAAAACGTTCTAGTAATATATGTCTAGGTAATACAGTTTCCAAGATATGACAATTTTTGTAAAAGTTTAACAAGAATATAATTTGGGGTTGTGTGCATTATAATATATTATAGCATTTATGTAAAAACTATGAATGCACTGACTATCACTGCAAAGAATACTTTGTACTGATAACACTGCTATTTGTACAGTTTTAATAGATTTACTGTTCACAGAATATTTACATTTGTTTATCTTACTTTATGAGTTTATTTTTCAGAAAATGCTCCAGAATGCAACATGTGTGTAGCGTGCTATAAGTATGACATTCCACACCACATAGGTGTTAAAGTAAGCACAGATGTCTTCAGATAAGAGAATATGACTCTGAATTCATCAGGTAAGAATCGGCAGAATAACCATGGAAGGGCAAGTGATATAAGATGATTACAGTGGTGACAAGGCAGGTATAGTGATGAGGAGACCACTGAAGAAGTAAGCTATAGATGAAAACATGGTTGGTGTGGTGTCATATGTAGGAATATAAGGTGTACTGATGGATTTAATAAAGTGATGAGGGTAGCATGTGGTGTGATGTAGTGAAGAGTTATTGTGAGCAATAGGGAAACAAGTGCTGGACACTCTTGCAGCATAAAGCAAATTGAAAGACTAAAGGCAAGAGCAGAGGTTAGGGGCAATATTAAGTCTAAGAATGGGTATCAAGACAAGAGAAAATAAAGCATTGTATGAGCTAATGATGTCTGAGGTTGCCTTGGGTGGCTATATTTATAGAACCCATAGTTATATTCATTTTGTGGGTGTTTTTTTTTTTGAATATCTATTAAACCTGGAAATCTGCCATATCTACTGATTTATTCTGCAGCTGCAAATTATCAAATGGCATGAGTTATGGCACGTCAGTGAGATTATGGGGAACAGCCTTGATGGAGTGCATGCTTTATCTAGTTTCTTACGCAATTTAATAAAATCACTTAATATAGGCAAATATTTTAGCATGTAATCCATTTTGTAAATTTAAATACAATGTACTTTCAAATGAATTATAAGTAAAGTTAATGCAATCTTAGGGATGGGTAGCTATAGGGAGGGAAGACTTAAAAGCATTCCTATTTGACAAAGGCAATCAACCTCAGCAGAATATTCCAGTATAAATAAACTAATGGGGTATATTGTAACTGTCCTTCTTTTGGAATAGCTTGAATGTTTTTCACTTCCTGATGACTCACTAAGATGAGAATGATTTTGCGCCCCCACTTGAACAGCTGATTTTAGAATTTTTTTTCTGCAGTATTTTATGTATGCATCAATGATAAGAAAATAACAAAGGAAAATAATACGAGTGTATTAGCTACCAATTCTGTTTCCTACCCGAATCCATCCAGTACCTACATGTTCACCACTGATTGTGCAGCTCTAAAGTGGAAAATTAGATATACTACTTTGTGCAAATGTAACTAAGGAAATAGCTGTTTTATATGGAATCTTACGATACATGTGTATCAGCATCTGTTAAAAATGAAAACTCCGTAAATAGCTGCTTTACATGGACTCTTCTGCTGGATATGTATCTGCCACTGTTAATATAATGTAACATGTATCAAAGAAAACTCAGTAAAATCATTGCTTTTGATGCATTAAATTGGAATGTGCATCAGATAATCAGCTTCATTAACCTAGAAAACAATTTCTGTGTGCACATGCCACTTAAAAACATGCTACTAACTTGATGAATAAGTGAAGTATGCAAAAATATTTGACATATGTCAACCATAAATGAATGAAATGTCAAAAAATAAAAATACTTTAGCTGTCACACTCCATGGATGGCTATTCTTAATTTCTGTTGATCTCTTTCCTTGAAAATATATTGCATTGTATTGCTTACTTAGATGATATTCTAATCCCTAAGACTGGTCCAGCATTCCTTTCAGTAGCAGAAAATCCATTGGAGGTAGTAATAATCATTTGGCATATATGCGCTAGATGCATACAACTATGGCAAGACACGATTCATAGATATAAGTTACCTTTATGTACAACATCGGGAAAAGTCATGAAGAACTTCATAGAAAACAATAATGAGGTGTAAATGATACACCTGTACTGTTACAATTTAAGTATCATTCCTGCCTTTTGTGATTCATAGTTATATTTTGCAATGGAAGGGCATGGTGCTTGCTTGCTTGCCTTATAAAAAGTGAGTCTATGCCTTTTTCAGTCACTTTGGAAATGGTAAAAATGCTAGTATTACTGCTAGTATCACTGTATATTACTTTGAACTGCTTACTTCCATTATACTGCAAACAAGTTGGAGCAATACATGGCAGTCCCAGAGGAGGAGATACAGACAGAGGCTTACCCATTACAACTCTGAGGCGAAGGAGCTGCTTCACAGGTTTATAGTGGGCAGGGAAATTATATGGGCTTTGCTGAACTACTAAGGATCAGGCAGCTAGGTTGACCAGCACTACGTCTGAGTTTGACAACAGAGAACTTTGAGGCACAATTGTGTTCACTTAAGAAATTTTTTCTTGATAGAGCATATTTGCCAGATGTGATTGATTGCATTTTTCATGAAGCTAGAGAGAAATCAGACAATTTTTGCCCCTACTGTTGATATACAAATGTCTTTGAAGATAGAAGCAAAGAAAATAGCTTTAAAAATAAAAATACCATTTATAATAATTGTAAAATCAAGCAAGGGCAACAAGACATTTTTGAAAAAGTTGGTGAGGGTCCCAACTTTGTGTATGAAAGAAATACACGCTTAAAACTATTGTGAGAATTAAGAAAAAAGTGATAATTCCACAGACTACAATGTTCTTAAAGGCGCATATGCATGTAGGTACTGCAAAGATTATAGATTCATGGTCCACAGCCCACATACCCTTGTTCAAATATGAGACCAGAAATATAGGGTCTGCACAGCATTTTGACTATAATTTAACCTATGTAGAATACCTTGCTTAATGTGAAACATGTCAAACATTTTATGTAGGTAAAACAATGAAAAAGCTTTGGTAAAGAGTGCACAAGCATGAATATGTTATAAAATGGGAAAAAAATAAAATAAAAAATAATTGATAAACAATTTCACATTTTTCTTCAACTGTGTAAATAAAAGTATCCATGAGAGAGCTCCTAACACTTTAATGGAAGTGAAAGAAGTAGTTTGACAATTGTGGTTGAAGGCAAATTATTCTCCAGGACGCAATGACACCAAACATATTAAAAGCATTTTAAAACAGAAAGCATCTAAATTATGATGTCATACTGGCAGATGTTTTGATAGGTTAAGTTGTCATATTAGCAGATGTTTTGATAGGTTAAGTTTGAGTATGTAACTTGCATTTTTGCATATTTAAATGAGTCATTAATGCATTTTAGTCTGAAGCAGTCTTTTCCTGGATAAAGACAAAAATTCTTATTTTAAATAATAGGTCTTGAGCATTATTTTCCTCTTTTTTTTTGCTTTAGTAAACGTATTATGTTCTACATACCGAAAATAGGGGAATGCATGGCCTCCCTCTTTATGTGGATATCAAGCATACCTCTTAACTGTACAATTTTTCACAGAATGTTCAGCTTTTTGCCTCATATTTTTTGATCTGTTTCTCTTACAATTATGGTTTTCTGGCAAGTCATTGGCAAATCATTGAGAGTTGAAGTCAGAAAATAATGACAGACATTCACGTTTCAGATTTCATACCCTTCAGAAAATTCATGCTAACATAAAACCTGTTATTCTATCAACTTTCTGAATTTGTAAGAGCAATATTTAAAAAGTGTCCAAATTTTGGAACGTTTCTTCCCCCATTATTTATGGCTTTGTCCAGATTTCTTGCTGTACAATGTGGAGATGTATGATATCAAGGTATGTATAGCCCTCAGTGCCCTTACTTTACTTTCTGTGGGGTCTTTCAAGGACAGACTTGGGACATAGTGAGTATCTTTTATACTTTTGCCTAGAGAATACTGCATTATTTCCTCAATATGCTCTTGGCCCCTGTGGATGAGTATATCTGTTTCCCAGTGTCACAACAGGACTGAGCCATTACCATGAATACCCTCTGAAAATGAAACCAAAAAA
>NC_056728.1:1185390250-1185410250 GCF_019279795.1 Protopterus annectens
TTTGCTGTCCTCCAATATCCTTCCTCCTACAGTGGCACACCCTCTGTGGTTGACATGTATCTCGTGTAGGCCACTCCTCGGTGTCGCATCGCTACCACGCTTGCTCCATCCTTACGCTGGTGCCGCTTTTGCGATTCACTATTATCTGCCTCATTTGCATGGAATTGACTACTAATACCTGGTTACGGGCCGGACACCGCCACCACTCCTTGACAACCATTGCGCTGGGGTTGCAGCTTTACATACATACTATGGTGTGTGGTGGCTGTGCAGCTGATTTGTGTTCTAATGCTCTTTTCGACATTGTCATATTATTTCATTGCTTTACAACTTCTGTGCACATATCCCGGGTCTGCTGTTCTTTCTACGACGTGCTATTTATGTCATTTTTACATTTTGTGCATATTTTCTTTGGACATTCTCGGTGCCTTTCCACATTGGCATATTGCACCTATATGATACCTGACTTTGACAGCCTTCCGCTACTCCTCCGGTATGTTTGGGTAAATGTAAACCGCTTTTTTGGTTTACATTGCCGCGTTCTTACGCTACGCCTGCGCCACTTCATGGATCGCTATTTGCCCTCATTTGCATGGTGCAATACCGCACACAGTGTGTTTTGCATACCTACGCCGGGGGCGGGGACGGTCCGGCGCACGCCGGTAGTGCACGTGGAATTCATTCATACCTGAATCGCTAAGCAGCCATATTTGGCGTTATAACGCCGACGCTATGCTGGCGCCTGGCGCAAGGTTCATGAATCCCGGGGCTTCTTTATTCTAATGAGTTTTTTGGGACTCTGGTGTAGGTATTGTCAGACCTGATTTTTATTAAAGGGAGTTTCATTTTTTTTTCGTACCCCATGTTTTTATTAGTAGTTATTAGTTGGGCATTAACATGTCTGGAGAGGGACATCCTTTTGCAAGCCTTGTTTTCTTATATGTAAGGAGGTTAAGTTACAGGGACTAACTATTTCATAAGGGATATAGGGGTTCAGTTTCAAGCCTGTTTACATGTTGTTATCTTTTCTTTGTTGGGTATCATTCCTGTTGACTGGAGATATGATGTGTTCTCTCTCAATTCACTATCACCTGGTCATTTCCTCCTTTATGTTCAGTTACTTCAACTTCATTCCAGGTACATAGGCAACTGGAGCCTTTTGGTAATGAGTTGGCATATTCCACTTCTGGTTGTTTTCTGGTATAATGTTTTGTAATATTCTTACTGGACTGTCCTCTGGCTTACTTTCAGTCCACACAGAACTTTATATGCTTTAATATTTTGATTTCCTTGCAGTTTTTGTCTAACTTCTTCGTCTGTCAGGTTTCTGACCCTGCTCACTTTTAACTAAGGAATACCTCATGATTAATGGCATTCAGTTGTATAGCAGGCTCAAGGAAAGTTTATAGGATCCTGGGCTCACAGCTTCCCATGGCTTGGTTGGGTTAGTTAATACAAGTTTTACATTTTACTGTAACTGTCTTTGTTATTTCCAGCTCTTTTCTAAGCTTACACAGAACAATGGTTTGAATTCACTGAGTCAGCACAACCAAGGAGGGGGGGGGGCTTAGTTAATCATCTGGTGGGCCATCCCCACCCCCCACCCCATTTTCATTACCCTTGTTTCCTTTCCTGGTATTCTTTGAAAGGATCATGATTGGCAGTGAGCTGGCAAATCCTGAGCTTGGTGGTTTCATCATGCTTATGACCGAAGTGAACAGTTGATCATCTGCAAAATCAGGGGCTGTTTACAGACACAGTTCTCAGAATAATTGTTGGGGTTATCCAAGGAACGGCAAGCAGCAGGCATTTGGCCATCTGACTATTGTGTGGGGATGGCTAAGCTGCCTGGTCAGGATATGTAT
Source organism: Protopterus annectens (assembly GCF_019279795.1). Classification (NCBI taxonomy): domain Eukaryota; kingdom Metazoa; phylum Chordata; order Ceratodontiformes; family Protopteridae; genus Protopterus; species Protopterus annectens. The sequence goes on from NC_056728.1 coordinate 1,185,392,116, forward strand.
GGCTGACTGAGGTCACTGAGAGAATGCTTAGTGGTTTGAAGTTTTGGTTATCAAATGCTGTTGGCTGCCAAGCCAATGATGACATTACATTAGAAGTGATATATATATATATATATATATATATATATATATATATATCTCATTAACTCATCACAATGGTTATGTTGTGTTTGGAGTCACTTGCTGGGGATCCAAGGTAAACCTGGGGGAAAATGAGCTTTGCGATGTAGATCCATTTGTCCTCATGATCACTCCTAGCGTCTGACATGATGATCTCAGGGTTGGACACAGTCTTTATTATGGATCACAGTTGAATTCTAGCAATCAGAATTAGTGGGCAAGTTTAAGCATCCCATCCTTCCTTCCCTCTTTTTGAAATGGTAGTGGTCCCTGGTGGGTTCCACCCTTTCCTTTCCTGGGCATCTTTGAAAGTATTGTGATGAGTTGGAAAATGCTAACTTTAGTGGTTTGTCATGCTTATGACCAATGTAGGAGGGTGATCACACTGTATGGTCAAGAGTTATTTACAGGCAGAAGTCTCACAATGATGGTTGGTGTTACTCAAAGAATGGCAAGTTGTAGGCACTGGTCAGTCTAACCGTGTGAGCAGATGATTAAGCTACATAGTCAGGCTATGTGTGGTTGGTTGAGGTCACTCAGCAATTGTTTTATGGTTTGGTTATCAAAGGCCATTGGTTGTTTCATTTAATAAATGTGATTATATATATATATTTATTTAACATTTGTTTACTGAGAACGTCCAACTTGGAACAAAGCCAATTTTCAGCAGAGGCCCAGGGAGAAATGCTCCAGACACTTGTCTTTGTAACATGGGAGGAAACTGGAGTACCCCAAATAAACCCACACAAACACAGGGAGGACATGCACACACCATACACAAAGTACCCCAACCGAGAATTGAACTGGAGAACTTCTTTCTGTCAGGTGACAACGCTACAACTGCATCACTGCGGCATCCTAATACATCCTATTGCATATATCTGTATATCTAGCTATATGTATATGTATATATATATATATATATATATATATATATATATATATATATATATATATATATATTTATAGTGAGAGAGAGAGATACATATATTAACTAATAACTGTTTGCATTGGTTATGTTGTGTTTGGTTTCTTTTTCTGGGATTTGAAGATGAAACTATGGGATAAAATCAATTGAAAGGCTATAGGTCCTCAGGGGTAGGTTCACATTAAGGCCTATGTCTTGATAAAAAGTCAACAGCATTAATTCAGAAAAAGACAAAACAGAAGTATAATGCATATTTTTTAATGGATGAGCTATAAATGGAAGTAGACAATGGGGACTTGACTGTGATTTTTATTGATATGCTTGCTTCTACAGTATCCATGATACATAAAATGCATTCTGTATATTGGTATCCTTTTGGAAAGTTTAAAAAAAAATGAAGTCCACCACTCTCCAAAGCTTGGTCATGAATTCAGTGCAAATAATATTGTTCCCTTTAGGTTTATGACCTAGTACACCATCAATGTCTAATAAAAGATCGAACATCCTGTAGCTTTAACCAGATCTTTCTTGAACTATTAAAAAGAAATTGCCTGCACTTTAGATTTTTTTACATTTATTTTTCCAATTCCTAGTTGTCCCATTCCATTCCTCACAGGAGTTACTCAAGCCTCACTCTTAGAACTTTTGCTATATGAACACCTTTATTAGCTTACTATGAAGCACTGCTCCTAAAGGAGAGATGGAATTAACAAAAAAAGCAATGTGTCTTGACCTAAATTCATGATCAAGCTAAATGTCAAAAATCTGGATATTCTGCGAAATTTTGGACAGGTGAGAGTTATGCAGTGATGTAACATGTCAGCTATTAGGAGGAAAACATTACTATTTTTCTGAAGCTCTTCAGTCACAGAGACTTTTAGATAAAAGAAAAAGAACAATCTGACTGATTAAGAAGGCTTATGCATGTATATATTTGTGTGTGTGTGTGTGTGTGTGTGTGTGTGTGTGTGTGTGTGTGTGTGTGTGTGTGTGTGTGTGTGTGTGTGTGTGTTTGGATCTATGTCAGAAGCTCGGATTTTTAGAACAGTGAAATTTCCATACTGTCACAAATGTAACCCATGCCATCAATGTTGTCAACCAGCTATATATCACACGTACATCTTGCATAACACCTTGATGGGGGTTCGGTACCATCAACCAGTAATGTGTATGCAAGAAAAATAATACTTTGTTATGGCCAATAAGATGTGTGAGAGGTCACTGTGGAAATGAGGTACACTTGAGTAACTCATCCCTGGAAGATGTGTTGTGAGGTACATGAAAAAGGGTGCATTTTATTCAGTTATTGGTGTGATGAGGGATGAGAACTATGGAACTCTAATGCCCTTTGACATGGATGTCCTACACTTACTCAGGAATTGTGTTACATACAAGGGAGCAGCCACAACTATGGGCACACATCTGGCGGATATTCCACATATCATCTACTTGAGTACACAAGTCATATACCAATCGGTCTGCTCATGGGGTTGTGCTGTCTATATTATAATTAACTTGTGTATTTGCTTTTATAATGGAAGTAATCCCCACATGATTTTTGTTCATCTTCTGTGTCTTCATGGTTGTGGCAGCAGTCCTTTGTCTGTATTGATACTGTTGTATCATACTAATATCACACTTGGATTTAATGATAGTCCACAATCTGTATTCCTCCGCAAAGTTGTTTGTACAAAGGATGTGTAAGTCATTCTTGACATCTGAGACTTAAATAATGAACAGGAAAGGGACTAACACAGACCCCTGAGGTACAGACCTGATCACTGGACTCTAGATAAAGGTCACTTCACAGACCCCTGAGGTACAGACCTGATTACTGGACTCTAGATAAAGGTCACTTAACACACTTCAACACATCTATCTGTCACATATGTGATCCAGTGATCTACCTACTTACCTACTTGGTGATATAGGTCAGTGTCTCAGTAATACCTCAGTGTGGATTTGTGTCAAATACCTTGGTCAGGTGAAGTTACCCAGGATGATAGTGTTGTCATTGTGCATGACTTTGTTGACTTTCTTGAGGAAATCAGATGTAACAGACATGATATAGCCTAAACAAATCACACATTTTTTTGCACACAGTCAGGATATTACCTGTGTGCTTTTAGAAAAAGGTCTATGATGACTTGTTGGTCTACCTTACAGATTAGGAGAGCCATGATGTGTCTATACATGCATGCATGCATCAGGTGATGTTTCCCCCCACAGTCAAAAGGATGCATGTTGATGTACACCTTTCTACAGGTACATAGTCCATCTGGAGTCTGTGTTGAAGTATGGCTCCAACCTTGTCTGGTAGGACCATGTTTTGAGTCACTCTATAGGCAACATCTGATGTTGTCAGGGCCCATTGATTCTGTGTTATGAGCCATAGAGAGCACACAGATGTGCTGTCCTCCTTAGAATACAAACTGAGTAATGTTTGTATGTATACTGTGCTGATGTCCAGTGCCGACAGGGTGGTGACGTGTGAGACAAACTGTCAGCTAGTGGATTGCCTATTTCCTCCTATAGGGTATGTCTGGTAGCATCTACATGCAGATCTGTGCTTATCATTATATTCCACTTAAAATTTCAAAGTTATCGGATTAAATGATTTATGAAAAGACCTATAAATACAACCTTGGTCATTCTTCACTTTCCACACACTAGTACTATGCGCACAGTCATACAACTGTACCGATTTCATGTACTTACATCAATTGCACAACATATATTTATATGTGTTTCATGGGCAAGCTGTGTCTGAGCAGCCTGGTCCCATATCAGGACACATTACAAATCAGTTGTTTGTGGATAATGTGTAACATACAGTGACACAAACGCGAATAGCCACACAATGCAGGTGCTAACCACCTCAATAATCCCTGGGTATAGCAATATCACTGCACATACAATGAATTATACAGGGTTACACTTGTGTATCACAGCATAACAATATGTGTATGAGACAAGACTTATGTGACCACTTAATCAGTATGAATTTATATTCATATCTGTCACAGAACATTTAATGATAGTATGCAGACACATACACAACTGTGTCATACTGCAAGTGTCACTGTGATGGTGGAATTTGAACTGTGTAGAAGGTTGATCTGCTGCACTACAACAACACATATCCTAATACACCGACAATATACATACAAGTGTATTATACCATGTCAACAGTTCTCAGGAGGCACATTACTACATCTGTTATAGAAGGAGCATATAATGCCATGGTAGCAATGGCCAACAATACATTAGCTCACATCACAGATTGTAATATCCCCTTGTAGCCATGTTGTACATCCACCCCTCAATGCAGCACATGTCAAGTGAGAGCAACACTGACATGTCAGGTGTTCATAGGCTCATAGGATATTATTAGGCTAATGGCCAACATTGCATAACATCCAAGGCAACATTATACCATGTAAATAAAAATCCATAAATCTATATTATGAAAGATAGTAAGACTATTGTGTGCATGTATATATATATATATATATATATATATATATATATATATATATATATATATATATATATACATATATCACAAACTCCAACAGCTTTAAAAAAGAACTGAAAAATTACCTTGTTAGCTCTAGTTCCTGTCCATGCCAATATCCTATCTACTCCCCCATCTTCCTAAATTTACCTTAAAACTGTGTTCTCCTAGGGTTATCTATGGTATAAGTTAGTGACTAGACCACAGTTATGCTCTCCGTTGTTCCTTCGATATATTCTCTTTTTACTTCAATATTGCTATATATGCTGTGTTGCCCATCTAGACAAATTCAGCAATACATTGTAATGCCAACATGAAAATGTAACAGTGTGCCTTACACCTACATAATTTTTTTCTTCTATTCATTATATATATATATATATATATATATATATATATATATATATATATATATATATATATATATATATATATATATATATATATTGTTGTTAATTCGATATATTCTCTTTTTACTTCGGGATTGCTATATATATATATATATGCTGTGTTGCCCATCTAGACAAATTTCAGCAATACATTGTAATGCCAAAATGAAAATGTAACAGTGTGCCTTACACCTACATAATTTTTTTCTTATATTCTTTATATACATATATATATATATATATATATATATTTATTTATTTATTTTTCTATACTTTACTGGAATCTAGCTATGTTTTCCTACACATAACATTTTTATTATCTAGTATACACTTTTTAAGTCACTTAATTTTTTACCAGTTATTGTCTAGAATTTATGTCAGCTATTAATATGTACATTATTGAATCTATGTATACTTTTGAATTTAAGGGATTTTTTAAAATTTCTCTATCATCTTTTCTTTATGTAATAGTTTGTACACATTCTGGAGCTTTTCTCCTCAGGTCTCAACTGAAAATGGGCCCTTGGCTCAGTTGGATTTACCCAGTTAACATATGACAAATAAATAAATAAATAAAATACAGTTTGTTGGATTGTATTACATCCTGCCATTGTCCATATGGGACGTGCACCACACCATGACAGCATTTGCAATCAGATGGCTTGCAGAGGCTCATGGAAGGACTCTGCTTCATGATTTGTGTATGCAAGTTCAGCATGAGGACATCTTCCACACCTCTGAAGAAAGGATGTCATGTGGTCAGTGGAAATAGGAGGATACATGGGGTTATCTGGAATGAACACCAAGTGGTAATGCAATGAAAAGCTATTCCAATGATCATACAATGACCATAATGTACCACCAACCACACAAACAGCAGTAGACTGGGCCTGATTTGAACATTGCATCTGTGTAGGCATAGAATATGAATGCCATACAATGTCACAAGCAACACCAGATATATCTGATTATAACACTGTCTCTGTGCACTTTATGGAGTATGATAACATCATTGCATGCTGAGGACAACATATTGAGAGGAGTGTAGGGCATGGAAGTGGAATTACATCCCTATGTAAAATTGTCTCAGAAGTGATATTTGTATGTACTGAAAAAACTCAAACCAGTTGACTGCAGTGAGATTAGAGTTCTACCTTAATAAGTACACCAATTAGAGAACACAGTTCTTAATTTAAGAGCCACAGCACAAGTCTGAGTTTTACAGTGCTGCAGGATAATTTATAGTGGATGAAATCAGCACTGGATGTTTGAGAGAAGATGAGGCCTGAATGAAAAGGATGTGTAGGCATGTACAACTGTCAAAATACTGATACTACATGGGATTGTACTGATGACTGCGGGATACACAGTTATGCTATTTTGATTTTACAGATGCAGACACACACACACACACACACACACACACACACACACACACACACACACACACACACACCAGTTGGCTGCATTGAGATTAGAACCCCTACCTAAGTACATCAACAAGGTTAACACAAGCACCATGGCACAAGTCTGACTTTTAAAATGGTGCAGTACAATTTATTGCGGATGACATCAGCAGTGGATATTTGAGAGAAGATATTGGGAGGTCTGTCTGGCTAACCATGAACAACTGTCAATATATTAAAGATCTGCATGCTACCAGACTGATAACTGTGCAAAGTATAGAATTTACTTTTGTGTTTTCAATGTGCAGGTATACCTTAAAATGACAGTTTTGCAAACTTTATGCAAACAGCTGTCCGCATTATTACAAGTATTAAAACATCTGAATGTGTATTGTTAATATAAAGAAGCACATGGTTTATACAAAAGCAATTTTTATATTTATTTCTGAAGTGTAGTGAATATATTTGGGAACAAGTACTGGAAGACCAAGTTTCAAGTACATGGGGGCAGGTAAAACATGACATCATAAATATGCGTTCTTTCCTAAAAAGGGCCTTCCCTTTGTTTTGTGTTTTATCATGAGCTTTCATGGAATGGAGAATAAATGGGCAGCAACCATAAATAATAGATGCTAAGCTGCACTTTCTATAGCACACTGCTGAGCAGCTGATTTGCTTGACTGATGGCAAAGTGTTTGCACATTCACGATATACATTTATATCACTTTCCCTATTTGCACATAGTTAAATGACAAGCAAACACAAGCGTCTGCTTCATTGATGAAATTATGAGCTCTATTGGCTTGCTTACCTCCGCACAACCACATTAAATGGAGAGGTATGACAGTCACCAGTGTGGATAGTACTGAGTGTAAGAAACACACTTGTTGGCTAGCTGACTCTGTTGCAGCAGGTGCAAATACATTGAGAGATTTCTTTTTGAGCCCAGATGATACAGAATTTGAGTACAGGTGTATCTAATAGTTTTAAATATATATTTATAATTCAATGAAATAATACTTTACTCTATTTTCACTATGTGTTACCTTAGGGCAGATGTATCCACACAATTGAAGAACCATTCATTGTCACTCAACTTTGGAGTGTAGTGCCAAACTCCACACAAACACAGAAGACAAAACATGAAGGGCTTCATTGGTTTTTTTTTCCACTTACATGTGTTGTGTGTGATTCTAATTTTTGGACAGATTAAAGGTTTTACAGTGTGGTAGATAGAAAAGTGGTGAAATGGGGAGAAAGCAGGGGAAGAACAAAGGGACCATAATATATGAATGTGCAGGAGGGAGGTAGGAAATACTCATAGCTATCCACTTCTTCAACAGTATAAAATGAAAGTATGTACATAATATTGGCTGAATTTGGACTGTCCCCTCACCAAAGAGGGGTGACAACAATGCAATCATATTGTATTCTCAATTAGACCGAATCAAGTGTGTCAAGAAGACACATGTGCCAAGTGGAGAGCTATGTTGGGATGATATTTTTTTTTGTGCGACAGGTGCCCATTTTTTGTTTTTAACTTCAGTAAGAGAATAATGTTGGGTAAAGGAGGTAGGTATTTCTGGGTCAAGTAAGTAGAGTTGGTAAGAAAGGAGATGCAAATAAACAGGATAACCAAGACAAGACTCAGGTTTGGTGGGGGGACATGACAGGTTGTGGGACATCAGGAATGAGGCTACGGAGGGGACAATTGATGCCTATTCCCATCAAACATGGGAACAATGAAAATCTAGTCCTCACCTGGAGGACTGTCATCACTGTCCCCTTACTCTGCTGGCTGTTTGAGTGCTTGATGTCTTCTCCTTAGGACCAGATATGAGAGCATCCTCTCCATTCAGTGCAATTGTACACCAATGGTGCTATGAATGACCCTTCTCACCAAGGCTAGCAACTCATGGTGGGTGATACAATCCTGATCTCAGCCAGTACTCCCATAGCGTATAGCAGCAACAGCTGTCAGGGTAGTGCTAACTGAGGGCACAGGTAGTGCAGGGGCAGCAGAGACAGTGCTGCTAGGTTGGGTCACAGATGTGGTTGGTGTCAGTGCAGGTGCTGATGGTGGGAGGGGGCAGGCTGAGCAATGGGGGTTGGCATACCTTCCTGTGCTGTAAAGCATTTTGTGATTTGTCAGAGATGGATGACAGATAAATGTTTTGATGACACATAGAAAATTTAAAAAAGGGAGATAAAGGTTGGAGTAAAAAAAGGATAATTAATACCATCATATGTGACATACAATGCATTATTACAGTAACAAAATATCCCTACTTTTACATTTAAGTATACTTCTTAACAACTAAAATCTGTTAGTAATGATTGCTCAAAGTAATCCTTGCAATGTGCATATATTCCAAATATGCTTGGTCAAAATACACAGATTAAGTTAACAGCAGGACATTTATGCCACTACTGTTGAAATTAAATTATGTAATATTTTTAAAGGCTTTTGCTATATATATTAGTTACTTGTGGTATTTGAACCCACAATGTCTGACTACACTATTAGACTTGACTGCTACAGTTGGCTTTTACTACAGTCTGAAGCATGCATGATTGGTTTTACAGTCAAGATATGCATGCTTAATTTCCTACTTCTCTAAACTTTAGCTAAAATGATAGATATGCCTCCAAATTTACAAAGCCCTGTAGAACATGCAGGATTAGTCTAAGAGCTATTTTCGGCAATATGGCCTACGTGCAATCCAGGAACAAGCTCCCAGGATGTGCACATGAGCTCTTACACTAATCCTGCATGGACTGAGCTCCTGTATGCAAATCACTCTCATTTGCAGGTGAAAAGCATGCAAATGAGGGTAATATGTGATCCAGGAAGCTGGCAGCTGTCCGTGCAGGACGAGTGCAGTGTGCAGAAATGTACTCGGTTAGTAACTGAGTACATTTCTGCAATCTACAAAACGGAACTATGACAGCTCCAAATAAAGGCTGCATATCATTGAGGAAGCATGCCAATGGCCAAGTAGAAAGCCATTGACATTGCAAACTGTTTAAAAAATAAAATAAATAACTTTTATTTTTTTTTTCACTGATCTCGCCTGTTTAAGCATAAGGCAGTGGCGCAGAAACAGGATTGGGGGAAAATACTAAAATAAACCTAAAATAAGCTTTCTAACTAAAATCTGTATTCTGCCATGCAAGTCAATGGCAGGCAGAAGACAACCTGGCCAGTGAGCAATGGTTGCTAAGGGGGGAGGCTCAGTGTGGGATATGTAACTATGCATTAGCAGGCAATCCTATGCAAATGAGGGAAAGACTAGTGAATCCCATATTTTCCCAGGGTGTGAAACAGGTCCCAAGAGTGTAAGAGTATAAATAGCTGGATGCAAGATTAGGATATAGGTGACATCATGGGGGGTGTCAGGCATACTGTAAGTGGAATGGAGACCTGTGACTCGGGATTGCTCCTAACTTAGCACAGCTAAGCTAGGGGTGTGTTTAAACCTGCCTAGTACTCTTTACAAAGTGTAAGCGGGTGTGCGTGCCACACACCGGGTTTTACAGTAAGAAAAAGGAAGTTAAACCAGGAAAAAGCAGCTCTGTGTATATTTGAGCACTCTGTTTGCATGGCGCTCACATGGGCTTAAACAGGGAGGCAATTGTAAGGGAAAAACAGCAGTAAGAAGGTAATCAAGGAGCACTAGCTTAGCTGACAGGTGAAATGTATCAGAATCAGCCAATTACACAGGCAGAAGACCAGCCCAGTCCAGCCCAGCATACCACTATAAACTATACAAACACCTTTCCCCCTTGTTTTTCCCAAAAAAACTCTGCACCATTGGTGTATACAGACGGGAAAATTTTACAAAACAAAAGCAAGAGAAAAAATGTTAGGGGCTGCTTTTGCTATCATAAACCAGCATGTGCAAGAGGCTGAGGGTGGTGAGGATGTGAATGCTGCTGAGCAACCCACAGTGAGGAGATGAAGAAGAATGTGCAGACCCAACCTGCCAAGGGCTACATCTGCTGGAGATAGTGGAGCACTATAGAGTGGACACACAGAAACATCAGAGGGGAACCCATCCCAGTTGATACCAAGGTATGTGTAGGCTTAAGAATACTAGCTACAGGTACCTTCCAAAGGCCGAAAGGGGATATGATGGGGATTTCACAGGCATCAACAGGGTACTCCACCAGTTCCTGGATGCCATGTCAACACATGTTGGTGAGCACGTATATTTCCCCATCACCCGTGAGGCATTGGCCAGCAATATGCATCTCTTCCACCAAATGGCAGAATACCCTGAGGTAGTGGGTGCAATAGACTGCATGCTCATATGCATGAAAGCACCACCAGGTGAGCGGGGTAGGGTCTACATCAACCGCAAGGGCTTCCCCTCCATCAACTGCCAGGTCTTGTGCGATGCCCAGGGCATAATAATGAATATGTGTACTGGCTGCCCTAGAAGCTATCACAATTCCCACATCTGGCATCTGAGGCAGTTGTACCAGACATTTGCTAATGGGGACATCCCACATGGTCACCTAGTGGGGGATGCTGAATACGCACTGGAGCCATGGCTGATGACACCCATTAGAAATGCACACACACCTGAACAAGAACTCCATAATGAGGCACACGCACAAACACGAATCATAATATAGCGTGTGTTTGGGATGCTTATGTCATGGTTCCAGTGCCTGGACACATCTGGTGGAGCATTGCAGTACTCATCCACTACCTGTACCCAAATTGTCCTTGTATGTCCCATGCTACACAATATGATCCTTCAGAAACAGCTACAGCAGGAAGAGCATGGGGCAGGGCCACACAGCTCCCCACCAGTGCCAAGGCCTGCACAGGTGCAGAGTGACTCGGAGGAGGAACAACCTGAGCCTGCCCCAGTAGGCAGAATGAGGCATGCCCCGTATGCCCTGGCCTTGGCAAAGAGGCAACACATCGCACATGCACTGAAACAGTAGGGACCCAGGGAATAATACCTCTCTCCGACTCGCACATACAGCAAAAGGGATGCCAAACATGACACTACCTGTGCTCAGCCATGTATAGGGATTGACCTATGTGCATCCGACATAGGCAGCCCTGCAGCACCACCCTCAATACTGGGACACTCACAAGGTAAGTGACTCACACATGTCAGTTGGGGGGGGGGGCACATACCCAACAACAGTCACAGCCAGCAGGATAGGTGTAGACAAACACAAACAAATGCTGTACTATGGCCTCTGAATGAGCCCTATGGGTAACCCCTCCCCCAGGCCTACACAGACTGACTACAGCAGGCCAGCAAGTTGGATGTAAGTTGTGAAGGTTAGGAAGTCAGAAACTAATATGCAGGTAGTTAAAGCTAAGATCTGTAGTACACTGGTATGCCTCTAGCCAGCAGGATAGATAAGATTACAGACTGAAATGGTGTATCCAACATACCAGTGCAGTCCTAGTAAATGTGTAAAAGTGTAAGGTGTCCCCCACCATCCTATGTACACTTATAGTAACAGTCAGGTGTGCCCCCCCACCCCTGTGTAGAAATGTAGAAACAGTCAGGTGTCCCCCCGCTATGCAGAAATGTAGCAAAAGTCAATGCCAAATGACAGATGTATACCCTGCAGACACAGCATGCTACCTGTCAGTGTACAACACAAAGGTCAGCACCACAGTACAAACTACCTGGACTTGATCCACACATGCAATATAGATGGCCATACTGGGCATGCTCACACACTTAGAGGAATGAAGGCAATGCCAGTCAGCAACATACTGAAAGGTCATAATGGGCATGCTCACACACTTAAACACATGAAGGCCATGTCAGCAAACACCAGTGGACCAGACATACCTGGCAGCTGCAGTTCTTAGTGCAGACACATCAGTATGCACTACTTCTGCCTTGCACAGACAGTGGATAGAAATACAGACATATATATAAGGACAACACACTATAATAAGCTAAAGGTTGATGGACATAGATGTGTGGAAGAGGGTGACCATGACAAGGAGCCATCTGGGCCTGTCCCACCCAGCACACAGCCAAAGGGCCCCAAACACATGAGGTGCAGGTGTCACTCACTGCAGATACTAGCCACCAGTATCTGTCAGCATGACGGCGTGTTGTACGTGCCAGCTGTGCAACATGACTGTACAAGGAAGTAGTCACCTAGTAGCTGTATACACGTACCTGTGGCATATGACCCCGTGTGTGCCCGCATGCGGCATGTCAACCCCTACATGAATGGGTTACGGCCCATGCACACACCACCCTCCCCATAGCAGTATCATGACAAGCCTGCTGAGGTCATCCAATGTGAAATACACCTTTGGGAGAGCTGTAGCTCAGTAATCCCTATGGCACATCCCATAACTGCTTACTGCTGTAGTGAGAAACTAGTTAGGTAGTATTCCTAACCCCAGACTTGGTAACTGTGTGAGTGTGTGTTTGTGTGTGTGTCTCTCTGTCTCTGACTGTGTACAGAGAAATGCTTTTTATGCTACTCACACTCCGTACAGTTCATATACACAGCCTTGGCAAGGCTGCTGATGTCACTTACCTAGAAATACACCTCTGGTGAAATCGTAGCCCAATAATCTCCATAGCACAACATGTAACTGTGTACTGCTGTAGTGTGATAAAGTAGTTAGGTAGGTGTTCTAACCCTGGACCTGACAACTGTGTGCTTGTGTGTGTCTGACTGAGTAGAGAGCAATGCTTTTTATGCCACTCACACCCCGTACAATACATATACTCAACTTTGACAAGGCTGCTGATGTCACTCACCTAGAAATACACCTCTGGAAAAATCATAACCCAGTAATCTCCATAGCGTGACCGGTAACTGCGTACTGCTGTCATGTGATCAAGTTGTTAGGTAGGTGTTCTAATCCCACACCTGGCTTGTGAGTGAATCTGTGTGTGTGTCTGACTGAATAGAGAGCAATGCTTTTTAGACCACTCACACTCCATACAATACATATACTCAACTTTGGCAAGGCTGCTGATGTCACTCACCTAGAAATACACCTCTGGGGAAATCATAGCCTTGTAAGCTCTGTAGCGTGTCCTTTAACTGTGTACTGCTGTTGGGTGATAACATAGTTAAGCAGGTGTTCTAACCCCAGACCTGGCAATTGTATGCTTGTGTGTGAATCTGTGTGTGTGTGTCTGACTGAGTAAAAAACAATGCGTTTTAGACCACATATACCAACTTTGGCAAGGCTGCTGATGTCACTCACCTAGAAATACACCTCTGGGGGATTTATAGCCCAGTAATCTCTATAGCACATCCTGTAACTGTGTACTGCTGCAGTGTGATAAAGTAATTAGATAGGTGTTCTAACCCCAGACTTGATAACTGTGTGTGCGAATCTTTGTGTCTCCGAATGAGTGACAAATAATGCATTTTAGGTCACACACACTCCTTAGAATTCATATACCCAACGTTGGCAAGGCTGCTGATGCATCCTGTAATTGTGTACTGCTGTAGTGTGATTTAGAACTGTGGTAGGGTTCCATCACCACCCATGTCAGTTATGAATGTTTTGCGTGTGTTTCAATGTTAGTGTATGGAGCAATGCATCATAGGCTACTCACTCACAGCACATTTCAAATGCCCTACTTTGCCAATCCTGCTGATGTCATTCATTGTGAAATACAACTTTGGGGAGAAAGTTCCCTGTGGTGCGACCTATAAGTGCTCCATTCTGTAGTGTGATATAGGCCTTGGTCAGGGTTTCTATACCCACACATGACAGTTGGATTTTTTGTGTGTATCTCACTGTCTCTGTAGGGAGCAATGCATTTTAGGCTAGTCACTCGCAGTACAGGTGAAATGCCCTACACTGGTAATCCTGCTGATGTCAGTCACTGTGAAATACACCTTTGGGAAAGAAGTACTCTAGTAATGTCTGTGGCACATACTATAAGTGCTGTAGTGTAATAAACTAGTTAGGTAGGGGTTCAACTCCCAGACATGGCAGGTGTGTGTGTGTGTGTGTGTGTGTGTGTGTGTGTGTATGTGTGTGTGTGTGTGTAACTTGTATCCTGTGTAGAGGGGAGTATGTGGCCAATGTGGAGGGGGTTTTGTTTATTACTTTTATGGTGGCCCTACTATATATCACAATGTCAACCATACAGGGATAACAGATGTAAATGAGCTGGGAGGCTAGGGTGCAAAGCCATACCCATACATGTGACATCAAGGCCAGCCAATCCACATTAGCAACCCCACTATTACCCAGAGCACACACTCAACCCATGTGTCATATGCACACACATGCCTAGGCAACAGCCAGTATATGGGTAGTACACTGCATATTGGCCACTGATAGTAACTATGCAGTGATAGCAGTGGACAACAGAGGGCATGTCACCCTGCCCATCTGTCCAATATACACATACATGCAGACAGTGCACCTCCATCATGTTCCCCAATGGATACCTGCACCACATGTGGTGCCTTCACATGTGACTCGCAACAGACATACCATGCCTGACAACATGCCCTGTATGGACAGATGACACTGACATCAGGGAATGCTGTTGGCATGCTATCAATGTAGGTGAAGGGTAAACCTGCTGCCCATTACCAGTTCCTGCCACAGGTGGGCAAGACTAGCACACCTGATGATAATCTGTGTTCACAACATGGGCCAGACACCCCAGGTACAATTCCACATGTCACTGTACATGCATGTGGGAGGTGTGCACATCCCATACACCATCCATGTCATGGACTAAGGAACACATACATGGCATGTGGTGTAGAGCACTGGCCACACACAATAGTCACCCAGCTGACTGGATGGGGGATGCAATACCCACCTGTGTGGATAAATGCAGTAACTACAGGCATGAACCACAATGCAGACCATTGTCACGTGGCCCGATGCCAAGGTATACCCATTGCCTACCCCTATACAGCCTGCTGGCACAGTTGACCACCACACACCTGTGTAGACATGCATCCATGCGTGTCAGAACTGGCACCCTGTGTGTTCGTGTTTGTTGTATGGTGCATATGTCTGCATCCACACTCACTACAACCCCCCAGGGCATACTGAAGCATGCTGTCTGGTGTCTGACATCTCCTCATACTCCTTGCCCATACGGCCTCCGTATGACCCGTGTGGTGCATGTGATACCTGCACATTGATGTGTTGTGGCAATCCCACTAGTGAAGAGTTGCACTCCTGGCCCTGCCAAGTGTGTCAATGTGTGTAGTGTGCCTGTATTGACGCTGGCACCTGTTCATGCAGACAGGCATGTGTACTAAACCTACTGTATATCTACCATATTCCCTGTTGCAGATGTCATTCATCTTCACATATATGTTCTGAATGCTCCACATCAGGTAACCCATGTGGTGCATCCAATAACTGCATCGAACTGTGATAGTACTACATAGTTGTTGGGGGTTTGATACCCAACGCTGGTAGGTGTGTGACACAAACATGCTTCAGTTTTACTCTCCTACCCCTCCCTGACATGTATCTGCCTCTGTCTGCCTCCCCACTCCCTCTCCGGTGGATGTGGAGACCCACAACTGCCTTGCTTAGGCAGCAGCATGTGTATTTTACATGATGCTCATGATCAGCTGATGGCCTCTGCACAAATTGCAGCCCTCCTCTAGCTGATTGCATGAGGAATGGCTGTGGTAACAATCCCATAGCCAATTGCATGGAAATACACTTCAATACCTAGGAACATTGTGGTGGTGTTGGGACTTTGCAGACACTGTGAGGAGGAACTGGATCTGATGTTTGGCAAACAGCATCCCAGATGGATTGGGGATTTACCTCTAACAACATACACTGTGGAAAGAGGGCAACAAACAGGAGGGGGATGCGCCTGACCTGACTACAGACTGTAAGTACTGCTATACTGCATTTGGAGCAATGTCGGTTTGACAGTATTTGTCTGGATATGCCTGTTGTACATGTCGCAATACCTCCCATGTCAGTTCTATGTATATGAGGAATCCCCATCTGAGGGTCATCTGCAGACTGGGCAGTGTTGTGCCTATGGTTTCATGTGTTAGCCACAGTGAATCAATCTGTGGAATGCAGTGTGAGGATTGCAGTCAGTAGATGGTGAAGTCCGTGACAGTTACTGACTCCATATCCCTCATAGGACATATGTTGCAACAAACCCCTTTTCAATGGAAAATATATGAGGTAATCACAGCAACATGTTTATACTGGCCCTGTGTATGTGCTGTCAGCCTCACCTCTGTCAACCTTTATACATATGGCATGCATGAATTAGTGCATATGTGCTGTACACCATAAATACTGTCATCATATCTGATAACAAGCCAGTGATATATCAGATTGCTACTCATGTCATGTACAGTAATGGTTATATTTCATGACATAAGCTGGACATTCTGTGGATGTTTGTACTGTACTGAGGTCTGTATAGTGATGGTGAATGTTGGCAGTGTGTGTATTGTTAATATGTACTTCAGCCTGTATACAGACCGTGGGAGATGTCATTGTTCTAGTTCCCCTTCTATCTGATGTTACATGCTGCCCCACTGTATGGTACCGTATTGCCATACATGTTTGTAGGGCCATACACACACACATGTCCCATACCACAGACAGCCATCATTCCAAACTGTGTAGCAGCCCAAAATATGTAGGGTCATTCTGTCAGTGACACATATCAGGATGGTGTAGACCAGATAGTCCATATACTATAATATTATGCTAGCTTACCATATGTGGCTGTGTTCACATTGGTTGTGGTTATGCACTGCCACACAGGTGTATCTTACCTTGCGCTGTGACATGGCTGTCAAGCCTGCTATATATGCAGGTGCATGTGCATTTCCCCATGCAAGATGTAGGCCAGTGTTGAGGCAGTCTGCCTGTAGCCTGAACAGTGCATTGTTACATGCCTAGCAGCTTAGTGTACTTAACCAGTGGGATGTTATGTGCAGATACTTGCCAGATGTACTGCTGCTGAGCCTCCCTTAAATGGCATGTATGTCAGACAGAGCAGTGGGATGCTGTACAGATGTATGTCAATATCAATTGGGTGGTATGTGTCCAAGGCACCCCTGTACCAGCAGTCATTAAGTGTCAGGCCAGAAAGGAGTATGTGAATCCAACACCTGTGGTGCCAAATGTATACCAGTTGTTATGTGTTATACCCATCTACATGGCTGTCTACATCCATATTGTCAGGCCTGGTACATATGTGGTGCACTAAGGGATTATGTGTATATCTCTGGACTGTACAGGGTGTGTCCAAAGTTCCACATAGAGTGGCCAAAACTCTACTGCACTCCACAGGGCCATTACATGCTAGCACCGGTACCCTAGAATGATTTCCTTAGGATGTCTGTCAGTAGCCAATGGCACACATGTTATAAGCAGATGTCAGCATCCACACACACCATGTCTGTGAAAACAATCACAATGACAGTAGCAACAGTCTAGTAATATACCTGATATACATACCTGTCATCCCCTTGCACTACATCTTTGGGACTGTAGGGGCTAGTGTATGGCTACACTCCATGTCCAGGACATATGGTGGAAATATATGTTCATATACTTATCCAGATAGCTATATATATATATATATATATATATATATATATATATATATATATATATATATATATATATATATATATATATACATATATATATATATATATATATATATATATATATAAATATAAATATAAATAACACATGTACTACACTGAATTACCACTGTCATGGCAACCACCCACTATAAATCCCTACAGTATGTGGGCGAGGTCCCTTTA